>NC_073406.1:2226797-2278660 GCF_028641065.1 Leucoraja erinaceus | reverse complement strand
CCTGTCTGACCAAAGTTCTGAATGAATAATTTGCAAAAGGTTTTTCGTCATTGAGAGTGAGTGTGGGAGACGGGGAGAGGGGGGGAGAGGGGGGGAGAGGGAGAGAGAGAGAGAGAGAGCCAAAGGAAGGGGTAACATACTATAAAAGTGGACAAGCTGCCAAGCTCATATAAATGCTTCCCACGTTCTTAAAAGAAAGCGAAGAAATGAAATAGTTCCCAGTATCATCTTCATGTTAGGTGTTTGGAAAATCCAAGACAAAATGAAGTAGGAAAGGCAAAGTGAGGAACCAATGCAAGTGACAAGACAGGATTAAGAGGGATACAGAGGCAATACAGGAAAGCGGAGCCAGGATCTGTTTATTTGGCTGGCGGGAATTCAGAGGTGAGTCTTTCAGGTGCTCGATACTCAGACGTTTGTCTTTGTTTTTGGGATCCATATTACAAAGATGAAATTTACAGTTAACTGTCGAACTACTCCACACATTGTAATGGGGGAGCAAAATTCGGGCAGCAAACTAGCTGGCAGTAACGGGAAGGAAAAAAAATGTTCCAGACGGTCAATAGTATCATTAGATTAGACGAGCGAGGTAGAGTTGCTTGCCTCACCAGCGCTGGAGACCCGGGTTACATCCTGATATACGAGGCGCTAGTTGTACGGAGTTTGTACGTTCTCCCCGTGGACCGGTGTGGTTGTTTTTTTTTTCTCCAGATCTTCGGTTTCCTGTCGTGCATGTCTACTGCAGGTGTACAGGGGTCTTGGTGAGACCACACTGGAGCGTATAGGTACAGTTTTTGGTCTGCCAAATCTGAGGAAGGACATTAGTTGCCCGAGAGGGAGTGCAGAGACGGTTACCAGACTTGATTCCTGGGATGATGTAGTCAGGACTGTCTTATGAAGAAAGACTGGGATAGACTTGTCGGTTCTACTCTTCTATGAGAATTTAGGAGGATTGAGAGGGGATCTTATAGAAATGTACACAATCTTAAGGGGTTGGACAGGCTAGATGCAGGAAGATTGTTCCCGATGTTGGGGAATAGTTGTCAGGACAAGGGGTGCAGGCCAGCTTAGGATAAGGGGGGAAGGGAAAAATCCTTTTAAAACCACGAGATGAGAAGAAACTTTTTTCACACAGAGAGTGGTGAATCTCTGGAGTGGAAAATCTCTGCCACAGAGGGTTAGTTGAGGGCCACAAGTTCATTGGCTATATTTAAGAGGGAGTTAGATGTGGCCCTTGTGGCTAAGGGGATCAGAGGGTTATGGAGAGAAGGCAGGTACGGGATACTGAGTTGGATGATCAGCCCTGATCATATTGAATGGCGGAGTGAAGGCGCGAAGGGACGCGACCCGAAAGGGCCCTTACTCCTGACCCTAATCTTGTTTTCATGCCACAGACGTTACAGGTTTGTAGATTTAATTGGCGGATTGGTAAAATTGGACGCAATTGGACTCCTAATGGGGGTAGGAGTACTATGAGGTTGGGTGACGCTGGTCGGTGTTTTGAAGGCAGAAACCAGACCTCAGTGGTCCCACTGGGCCTCGTTGTCCGCGTTGTTTCTAAAAACTAAACTACATTAGACTTGGGGGCACAAAGGGGGCGCCTAGGCCCTTTGGACTTGGAGAGTGTGTAATCTCGTTTTAATGGCATAAACTGAGGAATGCATGATAATCCAGGACAAACAGACTCAGGAATAGTTGCTTTCCGAGAATGATAACTACATTAATTCTAATCAACACATGCACTGACCGTCACTGCCAAACGGACGGACCTTCCATCTGTATATATGTAAATAGTATATATGTATTTGTAGACGCCGCAGAAAATGTGCACCTATTCCCCCCCCCTCCCCCCCCCTCCCTTCTGTTTTTTGTTTTTTCTGTTCCTTGTTTTTTGTACTAAATTGTATGTATGCACTGAGTACGAGCAGCTTTCAGTTTCACTGTACATGTATAGTGACCATAAAGGGGCATATATATATATAAAGGGTAGCAGAATTAGCTAAGTTGTGGATGATACAGCATGGAAACAGGACCTTCGGCCCACCGAGTCCGTGCTGGCCATCGATCGCCCCCCCCCACTAGTCCTATGTTATCCCACTTTGCACCCCTACACACTAGCGGCAATTAACCTACAAACCAGCACACCTTTGGGGTGTGGGAGGAAACCGGAGCACCCGGAGCAAACCCACGCGGGGGTCCCAGCGGGGAACATACCAAAAACTCCGCACAGACAGACAGCCCCGTTAGTTCAAGATCAAACCCCGGGCGCTGTGGGGCAGCAACTCTACCCATGCACCACCATGGCCTCAGTAGGGACTGTGACTGTACCGGATTATACACACACAAACTGGAAATAACAAAATATGGCCGCACTCAGAGGGAAAGAATGTTATATACCATCAACAGACTGGATGGGCACAAAGGCGGCGAATGGTGTTCAATTTTTGAGAAGTAATATAATGAAGTGTCAAAGTCAAAGTCAAAATTTTATTTTGTCACATGCCACCTGAAGGTGCAGTGAAATAAATTAACCTACAAAACCTACAAAGGCCAACAAGGGGAAGCACAAATAAATGGTGGAATAATCTCCTATTCTAATCCCAGATTCCGGGACACATCTCTTTCGAGCTCTGTTACCAGGTAACTGAACCATCCCACCACAACCAGAGAGCTGCCCCTGAACTACTATCTTACTCATTGGTGACCCTTGGACTATCTTTGATCGGACTTTACCTTGCACTAAACATTATTGACCTTATCCATGTAACATGTACACTGTAAACGGCTCGATTGTAATTGTGTATGGTCTTTCCGCCTTGAATGGTTAGGCACGCAACGGCAAAAAGCTTGCCGCTGTACGCGTCGACAATATCAACCGTATAAGCTGAACTCCTGAATAGAACCCAAGGTTGAGCTACGGTTTGGACACAGAAGGTTTCCTAGGAGTCTGAAAAAGCCCTCAAATACCTGCAGTCACGCACCTAGACAATGTGATTAAAATGGATGTTTGGAGACTTATTTTATTGATCGGGGAGCTTGATACGCAAAGTGGAGAGGTCACGCGGGAACCGTAGCAAAATTAATTCTGTCGGTCTAACCAAATACATTTAAAAGTCATGGTCAAAACATTGCAGGCAGCTGTTGAAAGCTGTGAGAGGATTAAATGCAATGGGTGATCTGCAAAGATGTTAACAGAGGGTGGAAGAATTATTATGAGAAAAACAAAAACTAATCTAGGAACAAACTTGGAACTCTGAGGTGAGATTTTACAGAGTATAATTAACTTATTATTAGAGAGGTTTTAATATTAGGGACACATATTCTTCACAACCAGAGGTGTCGTTAAATAACTATGATGTAATAGTTCAAGCGGGAGTTGGAAACATTAATTTCTCTCTGATTTTCTAAGGGGATATAAAGGGAGGACGGGAAAATGCAGACTGCTGGAAATGGAGAGCAAAGCACAAAGTGCTTCTGGAGGAAATCAGTAGGGTCAAGTCCCGCAACCGGGGCGGAGGATGGGACCGGATGGCGTTTTTGGGGTAATAGAAACATAGAAATTAGTGCAGGAGGAGGCAATTCTGGCCCCTGCGAGCCTGCACCGCCATTTAATATGATCATGGCTGATCATCCAACTCAGTATCCCGTACCTGCCTTCTCTCCATATACCCCTCTGATCCCTTGGCCACAAGGGCCACATCTAACTCCCTCTTAAATATAGCCAAGGAACCTGGCCTCAACTACACTCTGTGGCAGAGAGTTCCAGAGAGTTCACACTCTCTGTGTTGAAAAAACGCCTTCTCGTCTCACTCTCCGGCCGTTTTATAAGGATTTTCCCCCTTATCTCTTAAGGCTGGTGACCTCTCTGTCCTGGATCTTCGCACCACATACATTTGAGGGAAAATCTTACTGCACTACTTAGCCTGGCCCACCCCTTTAGAATGTATGTTTGTATGTGTGTTAGCGGTTCTATTTCAACCCTCCCCGACCCTAACAATCTCAATCTCCTACATCTTAGAGAGTATTAACCACAGTCTAATACAGTACCTTGGTTATTGCTATAACAGACGGATCCGAGGACTTTATATTCCGACGGACCATCGAGCCAGTGTTGCTCTGAAAAGATTCTTTTTTTTTACTATTTTGAATGGTTGTCACGTACACATGGGCATCATGGAATCATTGTTTACACAGGTAGGGGGATCGGATTTGGAGGGAATAGTGATGGCCTATGAAGGCGGGGTTGTCTTGTTAGTGGTGGCACTCAGATAAAGACCTTGTTACGTCATACCTTGCACCTACCTTTCTTTGTGCTGAGGATATATCAATGAGCAGAACGCACATTCTTCTACGTCCTCCTGTGCCCCTAACTTAGCGTAGATGAAGTTTGGAGAGGGCAAATATCCTCCCTCTTTCGGATACCTTATTTTCTCTCTTGCGCTAATGTTAATGAGGGAACTGCAGATGCTGGGAAAAATATGGTAGGCAAAAATGCTGGAGAAACTCTGCAGGTGACAGGCCAGCTTTTATTTCCAGGGAGGGTATAGGAATAGGATGACGTTCGGCGTCAGTCGGAAGAAGAAGAAGGGTTTCTGCCCGAAACGTTGCCTATTTCCTTTGCTTCCATAGATGCTGTCTGCACACGTAAGCACGCTTCCTCCAGCAACTGTTGTCTACCTGCGATTTTGTCCATGCATATCACCATGCAACACCTGCGGTTGTCCACCAGGGCTGTGTGCTGAGCCCCTCCTTATACTCTTACTCCCTTCCACACACGTTGATGTAGTAGTCTGACCCCCTCTGTCCACACAACTCTGTCAGTGGTACTTCAAATCCCGACTCATCAAGGTATGCAGATGATTACAGAGGTGGATTGGCTGTCATTACAGCCACCAAACTACGAGGCGCGGCCTACAGGTAGTTGGGGAGGTCCAGCACTTAGCAGGCATGGTGCGCTGACAACAACCTGGGCCCCTTAATACTCCCAAGATGAACCAGAGGAGATCATTGTAGCACTTCAGGAAGTCCAGAGGCAGCACGCACACCCCCATCCACATTAACGGGACGGAGGTGGAAAGTGTTTCTAGCTTCAGGTTCCGGGACGTCAACATCTCCGATGACCCTCTCTTGGACCCACAATACCTCTACTCTGATCAAGAAGGTCATCAGCGTCTCTTCTTCGAGGAGGACTGAAGAAGGTCCATGCTGTGTCTCCTCAGATACGATGGTGTGACTTCTACCGCTGCACCATCGAGAGCATCCTTACCAACTGCATCACAGTATGGTATGGCAACTGCTCTGTCTCTGACCGGAAGGCATTGCAGAGGGTGGTGAAAATTGCCCAACGCATCACCGGTTCCACGCTCCCCTCCATTGAGTCTGTCCAAAGCAAGCGCTGTCTGCGGAGGGCGCTCAGCATCGCCAAGGACTGCTCTCACCCCAACCATGGACTGTTTACCCTCCTACCATCAGGGAGGCGCTACAGGTCTCTCCGCGTTGCCCGAACCAGCAGGTCGAGGAAACAGCTTCTTTCACAGGCGGCGGCTGTCACTCCTACTCAACAACGTACCTCGGTGACTGCCAATCAACCACCCCCCACCCCCCACCCTTGGACACTTATATTTAATTATCACTAATTCGTTTGCTATGTCGCTCTTCAAGGGAGATGCTAAATGCATTTCGTTGTCTCTTTACTGTACACTGACAATGACAATTAAAATTGAATCTGAATCTGAATCTGAATCTGATAGTTCCTTCTTAAAACAAATCCGCTATCTTCAAGAGAGCCTATCTAGCTCTCTCTAGAAAGTATCCAGAGACCCGGCCCTCCACCGCCCTTTGCCGTCACGAGAATTCCACAGACTTCACCACTCTCTGGGTGTGTCACATTTGACCCAAAACATCCGCGTAAACCATTCAGCCCGGCACAGCAGTACCAAGGTACAACGTGACAAATAGCGTTCTCTTGTGTAAACATTGGAGCCATTCCAATATGTTTAACGTTTGTACAAGGCTGCAGGAACATTCACACATTCACTAAACCACAAGATTTGCCACACATCAAGGCAGTGTGTAGAGTGCTCTCTCCTGAAGTTACAAACACCCATCTCATTCTCCCCTCCCCTTTGAAGCTTTGAGTTTCTCTGCAAAACACATTAGTTCCACGGCCAATATTGCCCATGGCTGGTACCATCTACACAAATACCACCTGTTACAAAAAAATAAGGACACAGTGCTGGATGTACTCGCAGATCAGGAAGCATCTATGGGGGAAGATTGATTTGGAGTGTGGGGGGGGCGGAGAAAACAGGAAAGGTAGCAGTTGTCATTGGGACAAAGCCTGGCCTCAGGGAGGTGTGGAGAGACACAACCTGCTGGAGTAACTCAGCGGGTCAGGCAGCATCTCTGGGGGAAAAGGACACAGGTGGCGTTTCGGGTCGAGAACCTTCTCAGATTCGTCACCACCCGAAACGTCACCTACTCACAAAGTTCACACCTTATATGAGTGGAATTAGGCCATTTGGCCCATCAAGTCTACTCCGCCATTAAATCATAGCTGATCACTGCCTTTCAAGAGAGAGAGTTGATTTAGACTAGGGAATAAAGGGGATTATCTCTTTGTCTCTTTAGCTCTGTCTTACCCTCTACTCAAGGGATCCTGGTGGGGGAAAAAGCCAGAAAAGGGTGAACTGATTTTTGGATGATCAGCCTTGATCATTTTGAATAGCTTGAAGGTCTGAATTACCTACTTCTGCACCTATTTTCTCTTCCGTTTCTAATCCCATTTTCACTGCTCTTACCCATTACCCTTGACACGCCGTTCTACCTAATCAAGAATTTGTCTATCTCTGCCCTAAAAATATCCACTTGACTTGGCCTCCACAGCCCTCTGCGGCAATGGAGTTCCACAGATTAACTACCCTCTGACTCACAAGAGTTCCTCCTCACCTCCTTTCTAAAAGAGAGCCCTTTAAATCTGAGGCTGTGACCTCTGGTCCGAGACTCTCCACCAAGTGGAAAACATCCTCTCACATCTCCACTCTATCTATGCCTTTCATTATTCTGTAAGTTTTCAAATGAGGTGCGCCCCCCATTAAACCTTCTAAAACTCCAGCGAGTACAGGCCCAGACTCTTCTCTCCACAGATGCTGCCTGCACCCGAATGAGTTACTCCAGCATGTTGTGACTCTCATTGGTGTAAAACCGAGGCATCTGCAGTTCCTTCCTACACCAGATGGGGAAGTGGAATGGAGGTGAGGGGGGGTTTTTGACTGGCAGATGGCCCCTGGGCAAAGGCTAAAAGACAAAGGTAGTGAGATAGTTATGAGGTGGTAAAATGTGACCAGCCAAGGAGGGAATATAGGTGGGAGGTGAGGGGGGAGGGTTAGGAAAGTTAAAAGGACAAGAGCTTCCAGTAATCTTTGTTGAATATGTTTATTGGGCCAAGTATGGACACATACATGAATTTTGCCATGGTGCTCCACTTGCAAGTAACAGTAACACCACCACATATAGTAAAACCATTAAGAAATTCTACGCTAAATACATAAAACTTAAAATCTTAAGACAGACTAAAACAATATAGTTTAAAACACGTGACTGGAATAAAATACCAGAGCAAAAGGAGGGCCTACAGACTTTTGGTTATTGCGTAGAGCTACTGCTCGTGGAAAATAATAGTTGCTGTTTTATGTTGGCTGTGGCAGCTTTGACAGTCCGGAGTCGCCTTCCAGAGGGGAAGTGATGTCAAAGAGTTTGTGGGCCAAGGGTGAGAGGGGTCAGAGGATAATCTACCTGCTCGCTTCCTGGCCCTTGCAGAAAGGAGGTGATGGAGGTAAACTCTTTAGTTATAGAGGGTAGTAATCTGTGGAACTCATTGCCGCAGAGGGCTGTGAGGCCAAGTCAGCGGATATTTTTAAGGCAGAGATAGACACATTTTTTGATTAGAATGGGGGGGAGGTTGCCCGCATTTTTTTTTTAACCTTCTCAGCTGGATCAGCTATTCCTACCTCCACCAAGCATTAAATCCAGAATCACACATACAACTGGAATATTTCAGTGGGATATTTAACTGCGCAATGGCCATGACCACTGTGGCCATGGTGTTTACGAACTCTACCACACATTCACATCTTGCCAAAGATCATCAGGATGATACTGGAGCTAAAAATAATATGTGTTGGCAACTCTCAACAGATGTCAAAATACATGGGATAGTACATGCCCTTCAGCCCCACAATGTCCATGCCAAACAGGCCCTTCAACCCACAATGTCACAGTGTCGACGCATGATGCCAAGATAAACTAATCTCCTCCTGCCTGCCGTCAGAATTTGGCCATTCGGCCCATCAAAATGTACTCCGCCATTCATCGAGGTTGAGATCTATCCTCTCCCTCTCAACCCTTCTCCACCCATAATCTTGACACCCGTACTAATCAAGAATTTGTCAATCCAGCCTTAGAAATACCCAATGAATTCCACAAAGGTAGACAAAAATGCTGGAGAAACTCAGCGGGTGAGGCAGCATCTATGGAGCGAAGGAAAATAAGTGACGTTTCGGGTCGAGACCCTTCTTCGAAGGAAAGAGGTGACGTTTCGGGGGTCGAGACCCTTCTTCGAAGGAATAGTTGACGTTTCGGGGCGAGACCCGAAACGCCACCTATTCCTTTCGCCTCCATAGATGCTGCCTCGCCCGCTGAGTTTCGCCAGCATAAACACATGTCTACCTTCAATTTTTCCAGTATCTGCAGTTTCTTTCTTAAACAACGAATTCCACAGATTCACCCACCCTCCGACTACAGAAACTACTCCTTCTCATTACTTTCTAAAGTTAGGATGTGCACTTAGAATATTTCAGTAGAATATTTAAACTAGGCATACCATCATGTTCTCAACTTCACCACACACATTCATCTTGCAAAAAATCGTCGATATGATACTGGAGGCCAGAAAAACTAAACGATACACCAACTCTACAACAAACATTCTCATGACCGGCAGAGGATAACCAAGGTGCTGAGGGAAAAAAGTAATTGAACCATTCATTTTACAAAGGTTAATTCCCAGATGGCCGGGACTGTCATTTGCTGAGAGAATGGATCAGCTGGGCTTGTACACTCTTGGACTTGTAGAAGGATGAGAGGTTATCTCTCATTGAAACATATAAGACTTGTTAAGGGCTTGGACACACTAGAGGCAGGAAACATGTTACCCGATGTTGTGGGAGTCCAGAACAAACAGGGGCCCACAAACAGTGTAAGAATAAGGAGAGTAAGGCATTTAGAACGGAGATGAGGAGACACTTTTTCCCACAGAGAGAGTGGTGAGTCTGTGGAATATTCTCTGCCTCAGAGGGGCGGTGGCCGGCCCAGGTTCCTCTGGATTGCTGGATTTCAAGAGAGAGCTAGATAGAGCAGCTCTTAAAAATAGCGGAGTCAGGGGATATGGGGAGAAGGTAGGAACCAGGGTACTGATTGTGGATGATCAGCCATGATCACATTGAATGGCGCGGTGCTGGCTCGCCAAGGACCAAATGGCCTACTCCTGCACCTATTGTCTATTGATTAAGGGAGTTGATCAAATTGGCAAATACTATGTCCCTCAGGAGACCCGGAGGAGAAGTCAGGAGCTTAAAATTAAAGTCAGGAATTAGGCAGTCCTCACACAAAAAGGGGTGGGAATCTGGGACTCTGCGCCCCAGAAGGTTGCGGGGGGGTCTGATGGGAAAATGGAAAATAAAACTAATTGAAATAATTAGTGCGTGAGAGGTGGAGAAGTGTGTGAGAGCGTGGAGGGCAAGGTGAGCAATGGGACGGGGACTGGACAGGTGAGATCCAGGGGGTAGGTAGTAAGTAGAGGGGCAGAGTGGGCAGAGATGTAGGGAGGTTAGTAGAGAGAGGGGCGGAATGCCAGAGATCCAGGAAGGTAGTTAGTGTCGTGGGGTGGAGTGGGCGATCCGAGGTGATGGGAGAGGGGCAGAATGGCTAGGGCCGTGATACGGAGGGGATAGTAGAGGGGTGGAGTGTCGATCTAGAATTGTAGAGCCGGGCAGAATGGCGCTGTGATCCAGGCGGGAAGTAGAGGGGTGGAAGTGGCCGCCTCCAGGTGATGGTTAGAGGGGGCAGACAGAATGGCCGGGATTTAGAGGGATAGTAGAGGGGTGGAAGTGTCCGATCTAGGAAATTGTAGCGAGGGGCAGAATGGCTGTGATCCAGAGGGGATAGTATAGTAGAGGTGGAGTGGCTGATCCAGGAGGTGGTAGAATTGAGTAGAGGGGTGGAGTGGCCTATATAAGGCTAGTAGAGGGGAAGAATGGCCGTGATACAGAGGGATAGTATAGTAGAGATGGAGTGGCTGATCCAGGTGATGGGAATAGAATTGAGTAGAGGGGTGGAGTGGCCTATCTAAGAGGTAGTAGAGGGGAAGAATGGCCGTGATCCAGAGGGATAGTAATGGGGTTTCAAGTGGCTGATGTAGGGGTAGTATAGTAGAGGGGCGGAGTGGCCTCAGCCCATTGCCAGCGGTGCCGGGCGGGAATGCGGGGCCGGGGGAGAGCAGGCCGGCGGGATTGGGCACCGGGACTACGCGCATCTCGGCCGCGGCGGGGGCAGGTCCGGTCCCCAGGTGTAGGCGCGCTCCCGCCCGGGACTCGGGTTCCGAACTGCGGCCCCGGCCCCAAGGCTCTCCCCCACGGGACCGGCACTACCCCAGCCCGCGGTCTCTCACCTGCAGCCCGACAACACAGGCCCCGACAACCGGCTACAGCCCCGCCCGCCCGGCCACCACACTCTCTTCCCTCTCTCCCTTCCCTCTCTCCTCCCTCATTTCCTTTCTCTCCTTCCCTCTCTCCCTCCCTCCATCCTTCTCCTTCTCTCTCTCTCTCTCTTCCTCACCCTTTCTCCTTCCCTCTCTCCCTTCCTTCACTCTCTCTTTCTCCTTCCTCTCTCCCTCTCATCCCACATTCCTGCTCCCTCCTATCCTTCCCCGTCCCTCGCTCCTTCTCTCTCTTCCTTCTCTCCGCTCTTTCCCCTTCTCTTCCTTTCTCTTCTTCCCTCCCTCCCTCTCTCCTCTCGCTCACTTCCCCCTTCCCTCTCCTGCCTTCCCTCTATCTCCTTCTCCTTCCCCCTCTCTATCTTCCCTCTCTTTCTTCATTCCTCCTTCTCCTTCCTCTCTCTCCTTCCTCTCTCTCCCATCTCTTCCTTTCCCTCCTTCTCCCTCTCTCCTTCCCCTTCTCTTTCTCGCTTCCTCCTCTCTCTCTCCTCCTTCTCCTCTCCTTCATCCCTCTCCCTCTCTCCTTCCCCTCTCTCTCCTTCTCCTTCCCTCTCTCTATCTTCACTTCCCTCTCTCCTCCCCCGCCTCCTACAAAACCTCACGGTCCTAGTCTGTCGGATACTTCATGCGGCGCCAGGCCCTGCTGTGTGTGTGGGTTTGGGGAGGCGAGGGAAGGCGAGGGGAGGGAAGAGTCTCCTGTCTCCGTGTCCCCGCCCGCAGCTCTCTCCCGGGCATCAGCCTCCACCTGATCCACAGCCAGGCGGGGACGGGAGAGGAGAGGCGCGAGGGAGGAGAGGGGAGGGGAAAGGGATTTTAGAGGGAAGAGAGGAGAGGAGAGGAGAGGTGGAGGGGGTTTGATGGGGAGGGGCGAGGGAGAGGGAGAGGAGGGGAGCTAGGTACTGAGGGAAGGGGAGGGAAGGGGAGGGGAGAGGATACGGGGAGGGGCAGGGGAGAAGAGAGATGGAGGGAGAAACGGAGAAGAGGAAAGGGGAGCACCTGAGACAAGACGAGAGGAGAGCGAGGGCGGAGGGGAGGGGCGAGCCTGGATGCGGGAGAGCGGAGAGTGGGCACGGAAAGAGAGGAGGGAGAGGAAGAGGGGAGAGAGACGAGGGCGAGGGGAGCGCGGAGATGACCGGTAGAGGATGAGAGGGGAGGGGACTTCGGGCGGGGGGGGGAGAGGGAGGGGCCACGATTTCCCCTTTCGGGGAGAGGGGAGTGGAGGAGAGGGAGGGAGGAGGAGGGGGGGAGGGGAGGGGACTGGGCAGAGGAGGGAAGGAAGAAAGCGGACAGGGCCCGACCGTGTGAGGAGAGAGATGGGGAGAGGAAAGGAAGGAGGCTGCACAGAAGGACGGGGAGGGGGAGGAAAAGGCGAGAAAGGGGGGTCAGACCCGGGACTCTCGCAAGTGAGAGGGGACGGATGAGAGGCTCGCGGCATAGAGGGACCGCCTAGGGAGAGTGGACTGGCCCAGGGGAGGGCACGAGGCGACGGGGGCGAGGAGAGGGGACCCTGAGGGGACGTAGAGGAGATGAGAGAGATGGAGGAGAGGCGAGGACGTTGGAGGAAGAGGAGAGAGGAGGGGGAGAGGAGAGCGAGGAGGAGAGGAGAGGAGATGTGCCCGAGGGGAGAGAGAGAGAAGAGAGGAGAGGACGAGGGGAGGAGAGAGGAGGGAGGAGGGAGAGGGGAGAGGAGAGGGGAGAGGAGAGGCGGAGGAGAGGAGAGTGAGTGGTCGTTCTCCGAGTGGAACCAATTATTACCGAGACTATTATGGTTAGTTTGAGGGGTGCAGACCGGTACATTTCATTAGCCATCAGGAGTTAGAGAGGATGCGAGACGTTTTTTTATCTCCTCATATCATGGTTCTGGTACTGTGCGAGAAAGAGGGGAGAGGACGATGGAGCGGGCGGGGGAGAGGAGAGGACGAGGAGAGGAGAGAGGGCGGTCACAATGTTGAGGAACGGGGCTGGAGGATTAGGATGAGGGGAGGAGAGGAGAGGGGAGAGGGGAGGAAGTGAGAGGCGAGCGCGCCCGCACGAGGGGAGGTGAGAGGCGATATTTTCCGTGTTCGCGGTTCTCTGTTATCCCATTCTTCTTTCCGCGTTTTATTTTTCCCTCCTTTCTCCTTTCTTTTCATCCTTTGGATGAGGGCGGAGGGAGACGGAGAGGGGGGAGGCGGAGAGAGCCGGAGGCGAGGACGAGGAGGGCACAGAGAGGAGAGAGGTCGAAGAGGGGAGGGGAGGACGAGGTCGAGGGGAGGTTTGTTGAGGGGAGAGAGGAGAGTGACGAGGATCGGATAGAGGGGAGATGGGGAGAGGGGTAGAGAGGGGAGAGAGGAGAGAGGAGAGGGAGAGAGAAGAGGGGAGAGACGGAGAGGCGGAGATGAGAGGAGCCATTTTTGTTTTTCGGGGAGCAGGCGGTAGGAGACTACGAGGGAGAGGAGTGGAGAGGAGCGGAGAGGGGAGGGAGGAGAGAGGAGAGGGGATGGAGAGGAGAGGAGAGGGGCGAGGAGGAGGATCAGAGAGAGGAGAGGAGAGAAGTCTGTGCTGGACTCTAAATCCCATACCACAGCCTGTGTGTGTGTGTGGTCCTCTTGTCCCTGGCAGTTCACCCATCACCTGGCATGTATATAGTCTAACCAGGCTCCTCACCCCACACTAGCTCCAGCTTATATTTGTATCTATCTTCATTTAAACCAGCATCTATCTCCCATATCTATCTGCAGTTCCTTCTGACACACACTTCTCACCCACAATGACAGCCCCACTCTCACTCTCTGCTGCTGAACATTAAGCCAACCTGTGTAAGAAGAGAAACGCAGATGCTGGTTTAAACTGAAAAACATAGAAACATAGAAAATAGGTGCAGGAGTAGAGGCCATTCGGCCCTTCGAGCCTGCACCACCATTCAATATGATCATGGCTGATCATCCAACTCAGTATCCTGTACCTGCCTTCTCTCCATACCCCCTGATCCCTTCAGCCACAAGGGCCACATATAACTCCCTCTTAAATATAGCCAATGAACTGGCCTCAAACTACAAGATATGGAAGACAGACACAAAATGCTGGAGTAACCCAGCGGGACAGGCAGCATCTCGGAGAGAAGGAATGGGTGACGTTTCAGGGTCGAGACTCTTCTTCAGACCGAGTCAGGGGAGAGGGAGACAGAGATAAGGTGTGAAAAACAAAGAGATCAAAGGGAACAAAGGTCAAGGAGAACATTGTTCTTCAGTCTGAAGAAGGGGACTCGACCCGAAATGTCACCCCTTCCTTCTCTCCAGAGATGCTGCCTGTCCTGCTGAGTTACTCCAGCTTTTTGGTGTCTATCTTCAGATCATCTCCTTTGATCTCTCATTTTCACACCTTATCCTTCCATATCTTTGTGTCTCCCTCTCCCCTGACTCTCACGCTGAAGAAGGGTGTCGACCTAAAAATGCCACCTGTTCCTTCCCTCCAGAGATGCTGCCTGACCCGTTGAGTTACTCCAGCAACTTGTGTCCGTCTTCATGTGTAAACCAGCATCTACAGTTCCTTCCTGCACCCTTGAGGTATTATTCAACCAGAGACCTCTCCCCTACACGGCCAGTCCAGTAATGCTGGCTGAACATTAAGGCATCCCCTCAAAGGGAAGGGGATATATTTAAAAAAGTCCCATTATAGTTCATAAGTTTAAGGGGAGGGGGAGGGGAGAGGAAAGAATTAATTAGGAACCTGAGGGGTAACTTCTTTACACAAAGAGTGGTGGATATATGGAACGAGCTGCCAGAGGAGGTAGTTGAGGCTGGGACTACCACAACATTTAAGATGCAGACAGGTCCATGGACAGGACAGGTTTAGAGGGATATTTAGGTGAGACTAGCGTAGATGGGACATGTTGGTCAACATAGGCAAAACGGGCCGAATGGCCTGTTTACACAATTTATGACTACAAAGATAGCCCAAGTGTCTTTAATGAGGTAGATAGAGCAGTCCTGGACTACTATCCACCTCATTGGAGACTCTCTGTACTATCTTTAATTGAATTTTGTTGGACTTTATCATGCATTAAACGTTATTCCCATTATCGAGTATCTGTACACTTTAGACGGCTGGATTGTAATCATATAGTCTTTCCACGCGGGTGACAAAAAATCTAAACCAATCTCCTCATCCCATGAGTGGCAATGCTTCTATGTGTAATCTATAACAACAGCGATATTGTATGTACAAACACTAAGACTGCACCAAGAGTTTTGCACGGTTTTTTTCCTTTGTATATTATTTGATTCAGAGAGGAGGGTAGCGGCGTGGAATGAGCTTCCAGTGGGAAGTGGTGGAGGCAGGTTCATTGGTATCATTTAAAAATAAATTGGATAGGCATATGGATGAGAAGGGAATGGAGGGTTATGGTATGAGTGCAGGCAGGTGGGACTAAGGGGAAAAAAATTTGTTCGGCACGGACTTGTAGGGCCGAGATGGCCTGTTTCCGTGCTGTAATTGTTATATGGTTATATTGCAAATAGTTCATTTTCGAAATATTAAAAAAAAGACAGAGTTAGTGAAGTAGCTGCAGCTCTTTATACTCCAGGGGTGAAGCTGCCATTATGTTGGGTCTGGTTTACATTTGGATAAGTGGCTGGCTGTGCTGTGAAGGCAGTAGTGCTGACTCGGGGCTTTGATGTTGAGAAGGTGCCTGCTGACACCTGAATCCCGGAATTGGGCGTTGTCAAAGGCCAGTGCAAAGATCTTGCTTTTTTATTGGACATTTGTTAACCTGGTGGAGTGTGACGATGCTTTACTGCACCTGTAATGCTGTCAAAAAGTGGCAGGCATGTTGTGAAATATGCCAATTTGTGCAGAGCAAGTTTTTATAAACAGCAAGGGAAAATGACCAGGCTGCTGCTCCCAACCTCCCCGTGACCTTGGCACTGGCATGGATACTAGTTCCGTTTAGTTTAGAGATACAGCGTGGAAACAGGCCCTTCGGCCCCACTGAGCCCGCCCCGACCAACAATACCCGCACACTAACACTATCCTACACACACTAGGGACAATTTTACAATTACACCAAGCCAATAACTACAAACCTGCGCTTCTTTGGAGTGGGGGAGGAAAAATGAAGATCTCGGAGAAAACAACGCAGGTCACAATAGACAAACAGGTGCAGGAGTAGAGGCCATTCGCCCTTCGAGCCAGCAACGCCATTCAATGTGATCATGGCTGATCATCCACCCAATCAGTACCCCGTTCCTGCCTTTATCCCCATATCCTCGACTCTCCTATTTTTAAGAGCCCTATCTAGCTCTCTCTTGAAAGCATCCAGAGAACTGGCCTCCACCACCCTCAGAGGCAGAGAATTCCACTCTCCACACTCTCTGTGAGAGAAAGTGTTTCCTCGTCTCCGTTCTAAATGGCTTACTCCTTATTCTTAAACTGTGTGGCCCCTGGTTTGGGACTCCCCCAACATCGGGAACATGTTTCCTGCCTTTGGTGTGTCCAAGCCCTTAACAATCTTATATGTTTTCAATGAGATCCCCTCTCATCCTTCTAAACTCCAGAGTATACAAGCCCAGCCGCTCCATTCTCTCAGCATATGACAGTCCCGCCATCCCGGGAATTAACCTTGTAAACCTACGCTGGGCTCCCTCAATAGCAAGAATATGGGGAAAACGTACAAACTCCGTACAGACAGCGCCCGTAGTCAGGATTGAACCCGGGTGACTGGCGCTGTGAGGCAGCAACTCTACCCACCGTGCCCCCCTGCCATCCCTGTTGGCCATAATATCCTTGCTGTTCAGAAATAGCGTCATTGAATGATTTTGGACAGAACCAGCTCAAAAAGACAGCATCGTTTCAGCTCCACTACTGCACAGAAGTGGCTTTATATACGCACTGCCTCCGGGCATGAGCTTGTGTTTAAGAAGGAACTGCAGATGCTGGAAAATCGAAGGTAGAGAAAAGTGCTGGAGAAACTCAGCGGGTGCAGCAGCATCTATGTGGAGCGAAGGAAATAGGCAACGTTTGCCTATTTCCTTCGCTCCATGCAAAGAGTTGAACAATCTCCACTATAGGAAATAGGCAACGTTTTGGGCCGAAACCCTTTCCGGGTTTCGGCCCGAAACGTTGCCTATTTCCTTCGCTCCACATAGATGCTGCTGCACACCGCTGAGTTTCTCCAGCACTATGGAGCTAAGGAAATAGGCAACGTTTTGGGCCGAAACCAAAGGAAATAGGCAACGTTTCGGGCCGAAACCCGAAGGGTTTTGGCCCGAAACGTTGCCTATTTCCTTCGCTCCATAGATGCTGCTGCACCCGCTGAGTTTCTCCAGCACTTTTGTAGATAGAGTCTGAAGAAGGGTTTCGTCCCGAAACGTTGCCTATTTCCTTCGCTCCACAGATGCTGCTGCACCCGCTGAGTTTCTCCAGCACTTTTGTTTACCAGCTGAGATCTTCTCCTGACTCAACTGCAACAACAAAACGCATTTACGCTCTTGCAAACATTTTTGAGTACTCGAATTCCACATGGATATCTAAACGGGACCAGCAGTCCATGTGCACTGAGGACTTTAAAATATCAATAACATGATGAGGATTACTCATAATTTGTGCAAGTGTAATAAGTCAGTTTGCTGCTATTAGCCTCACTGCACCTGACTGCAACGTTGTCCCTTGTGTGCCACAATCACACAATGAGAGGTCGCGTACCAGTGGTAAGAAGCAATTAGTGTTTGCTGGGTTTCTGGCAGCGGGAAATTGGAGAATCCTAGCCCTGGGCCCGATGATGCGAGGACTGGCTATGCCTGCTATGAGACTACATCATATTGTGTCACAGACACAGGACACAGAAGAAGGGTTTCGGCCCGAAAACGTTGCCTATTTCCTTCGCTCCATAGATGCTGCTTCGCACCCGCTGAGTTTTCTCCAGCTTTTTTGTGTAACCTTTCCAGTCTCCAAATAAACTGTGCAATGGTTCAGCTGCTGCCCCACAGCGCCCAGAGGCCCGGGTTCCACCCTGTGCGGAGTTTGCCACGTACGCACCTGGAGGTGTGGGTTCCTCCGGGTGCACCGTTCTCCCCCTCACGTCTCCAAAAAAAACAGGTGGGTTTGTCGGGTATTTGGCCCTCTGCAAATTGCCCCTGGTGTGTAGGGGAGTCCAATCCAATCCAATCCAACCTTTATTTAGTTAAGCACTTTAAGACAACCCAAATCTTGACCCAAAGTGCTGTACAGACGAATAAACAAGACATCATAAACAGACAACATAACAGAACAGAACATAACAGCTCACATAAGCATCACAAAAATTACATATGAAACCAACATTAAATTACAAAGACATTGTAAACATGAGTAAAAATAATAACCGCGCAATAAAGCAATCAAAAAAGAAATTGGAGTGGATGAGAAAGAGGCATAACATGGAACCAGTGGGAACCGGTGATCAAGAAGGAACTGCAGATGCTGGAAAATCGAAGGTACACAAAAGTGCTGGAGGAACTCAGCGGGTGCAGCAGCGTCTATGTGGAGCAAAGGAAATAGGCAACGTTTCTGAGTTTCTCCAGCACTTTCAACCAGCAGGTTGAGACCACACCTGGAGGACAGGTACAAAGGCCATCTATCTACCTGCAAGAGTGATGGTGTTGAAACCACGGAAGGTGAGGTGGGTGGTTTCAACACCCGAAACGTTGCCTATTTCCTTTGGGTTTCGGTCCGAAACGTTGCCTATTTCCTCCGCTCCATAGATGCTGCTGCACCCGCTGAGTTTCTCCAGCACTTTTGACTACTTTTGTGAACCGGTGATCAATTTTATCCGCACGGAAGCATGACCTGCACTTCTTTGGATCGTGGGAGGAAACGGGAGATCTCGGAGAAAACATGTGTCAGTGAGGATGTTGTATCATTTCATGGAGGTTTAGAGAAAAAACCCTGGACTCTTATCCTTTTTCTACCTGGTAATCTCTATCCATAGAAACATAGAAACATAGAAATTAGGTGCAGGAGTAGGCCATTCGGCCCTTCGAGCCTGCACCGCCATTCAATATGATCATGGCAGATCATCCAACTCA
Organism: Leucoraja erinaceus; assembly: GCF_028641065.1. Taxonomy (NCBI): domain Eukaryota; kingdom Metazoa; phylum Chordata; class Chondrichthyes; order Rajiformes; family Rajidae; genus Leucoraja; species Leucoraja erinaceus. The sequence continues at coordinate 2,259,847 of NC_073406.1, read as the reverse complement.
GTATCCTGTACCTGCCTTCTCTCCATACCCCCTGATCCCTTTAGCCACAAGGGCCACATCTAACTCCCTCTTAAATATAGACAATGAACTGTGGCCTCAATCCCCCCTCAATCTTCTGAATTCTAACAAACCGAGTCTATCCAGTCACAGAAGATAGTTGAGGCCACAGTTCATTGGCTATATTTAAGAGGGAGTTAGATGTGGCCCTTGTGGCTAAAGGGATCAGGGGGTATGGAGAGAAGGCAGGGATGGGATACTGAGTTGGATGATCAGCCAAAAACTCAGCGGGTGCAGCAGCATCTATGGAGCGAAGGAATAGGCACGTTTCGTCCGAACCCTTCGGTTTCGACCCGAAACGTTGCCTATTTCCTTTGGGTTTCGGCCCTAATTGAGGCCAGTTCATTGGCTATATTTAAGAGGGAGTTAGATGTGGCCCTTGTGGCTAAGGGGATCAGGGGGGATGGAGAGAAGGCAGGGATGGGATACTGAGTTGGATGATCAGCCATGATCATATCGAACGGCGGTGCAGGCTCGAAGGGCCGAATGGCCTACTCCTGCACCTATTTTCTAGGTTCCTATGTTTCTATGACAGGGAATTCCACAGATTCACCACTCTCTGTGTGAAAAAAAAATTCTCAGCTGGGAACAAAGGTTCAGTTTCAGGAGTTCACCGTCACTATTCAACTACCACTGAGATGCAGTGCCTGGTGTTTTATGATGACAAAGACAACAGACATTTTGTCCCCGACAAAAGTTTGGAAACTGCTCCGCTTGTTATTTTCAGACGAACCACAGTTTAAAACATAAGTAACAACTCTGGCAGTCGTTCACCATAGTGGTGATGAGTCAACTCAATTATGTACTGCAGTGGGTTTTAAAACCACAACTTCCTACCTCAAGAGGCAATATTATCAGCTGATCAAAAAATGAGGTTGGTTCGTTACTGCTTTGGCAATATCCTGATTCACAATCACAGGACGGCAAGGAACAAGTCCTGCTGCTGTCACTTTTATCGGTGCTCCATTGAGAGCATACTAACATACTGTGTATGCGTGTGGTACACCAGCTTCACAGCGGCTCAGAGGAAAGCGCTCCAGAGGGCCATTGACAACGCCCCGAGGATTGTCGGCTGCCCTCTCCGTACCTTGGAGGACTTACACAGTTCCCGCTGCCACAAAAAAATTCCAGAGTATCATAAAAGGACATTTCCCACCCCGGGACACCTCCCTGTTTGAAACTGTTGCCGTCAGGCAGACGGTACAGATCTACAAGGACAGGACGAACAGACTAAAAAAACAGTTTTTACCCCCACTGCTATAAAAGCACTAAATGTAGCCGCCAAGGAAACGCAGGGGCGATTACAGACTAAGGGACTGTGGTAACGGTGAAATCGACAGAAGGATGGAGGGTTGGGTGTTTATGCTATTTTCGTGATATTTATTTAGTTGTTTATCTTTTAATATTTTATCTTGTATGTATCGTTAGCTTTTAGAAATGTTTGAATGGTGCACTGACTGGCTGACATTTTTAAATTTCGATGTACATGGTTCATGTTACAATGACAATAAAGAAACTATTCTATTCTATTCTATTCTATTCTATTCTATTCAAAACACAAAATTACTCCTGTACAGTGAAGATGGATGCTGACAATAGGGCTGGAGTAACTCAGCGGGACAGGCAGCATCTGTGGAGAGAAGGAATGGGTCGAGACCCTTCTGTGCAGTGAGCACTGGGTCTTATTCTGAGCCTCACCCTGCAGGGCATTGCAATTGCAGAGCGGAGGCCATTCTCCATCAGACACATTCTGTCCCTGACCTGAGATATTTTGGCTACAATCCAGTGTAAATCAACTTTGGTCTGAATAAAACCTACATTGCACTGACCTTGGTGAACATAGTGCTGATATTCTATAGAACATGGATAGGTGACGTTTCACAGAGTGCTGGAGTAACTCAGCGGGTGCAGCAGCATCTATGGAGCTAAGGAAATAGGTAACGTTTCGGGCCGAAACCCTTCCGGGTTTCGGCCCGAAACGTTGCCTATTTCCAGAAGGGTTTCGGCCCAAAACGTTGCCTATTTCCTTCGCTCCATAGATGCTGCTGCACCCGCTGAGTTACTCCAGCACTTTGTGTCTACCTTCGATTTAAACCAGCATCTGCAGTTCCTTCCGACACATATTGCTGATATTTGGTCCAGATGCTCCGGTTTTTGCACACATGTGGTTTTTGTATGTTGATTGGACGCTGTCAATTGCCTCTTAGTGTGTAGGGAGTGGAGAGAAAGTGGGATAACATAGAACTCGTGTGAAGGGGAGATCGCTGGTCGGCACGGACTGGGTGGGTGCAAGGGCCTGTTTTTTGTGCCGAACCTCTAAACTAAGTTGAAAATGGAAAGCAGTTTTTAGTTTCGTTTACTGTAGAGATACAGCATGGAAACAGGCCCTTCGGCCCATCGAGTCTGCGCCGACCAGCGATCCCCCCCCCACATCCCGCAGCCCCGACGTCGGACTGGTATCATCCCGGCGAGCGGTCCTGGTCATCAGGCCGCCCGTAGCTGCAACTGCGGAGGGCTTGGGGAGACCCTGTCCACGGGGAACAGTGGAGGAAGAGACTGACTTTGGTGCCTTCCCACACAGTGGGAAACTTTGATTCTGCTGTGTGGGGATGTTTTGTGTTAAATTCTATAGTGTGTTGAGTCCTGTTTATTTTTATTGTATGGCTGTATGGGAATTCATTTCACTGTGCCATCTGGCACATGTGACAATTAAAATCTATCTATCTATCTCTATCTCACATACGCTAGCACTATCCCGCAGACAAGGGGCATTTCGAAATTTACCAAAGCCAATGAACCTACAGACCTCCACGTGTTTGGAGCGTTTGAGGAAACCAGAGCACCCGGAGAAAACCCACGTGGTCACGGGGAGAACGTGCAAACTCCGTACAGACAGCACCTGTGGTCAAGATCCAACCCGGGTCTCTGGCGCTGTGAAGCAGCAACTCTACCGCTGCGCCACCTTCAAACGTACGTCAAAAGTGAAGGATGATATGCGTGGCCCAAAGCTAAAGAGCCAACGCACGGGAACATTTTCATTGCACAGAGACATAGAGGCACACGGAGCATTGTGATTACCGGCAACTTGCCTCCACCTGGAAACTATCCTTGCACTGTCAGCAGAAATGTAAATGTTGATCTGAATAACACAGTGAATGCGTTGTGTACATGGTGTTCTGAGTGGTCTTGTTTTGACTGCTGCTGATTAGGGCTGTGTGCGGTGTGTGTGTGTTTATGTGTACTTGTGTATGTGATTATGTTCAAATCCACCCGTGGCCTCGCGTTGCAATATCTTTGTCCTTCGTCCATTAATACAACGTGGGTGGCGCAGCGGGTAGAGCCGCTGCTTCACGGCACCAGAGACCCAGGTTCCGTCCTGACTAAGGCTGCTGCCTGTGCAGAGTTTGCACGCTCTCTCTGTGACCACGTGGGTTTCCTCCGGGTGCTCAGGCTACCTCACACATTCCGAAGAGTTAATGGACTTCTGTAACTTGCCCCGAGAGTGTCACTCTGGAGTTTAGAAGGATGAGCGGGGATCTCATTGGAACATATAAGATTGTTAAGGGCTTGGACACGCTAGAGGCAGGAAACATGTTACCGATGTTGGGGGAGTCCAGAACCAGGGGTCACACACACAGTTGAAGAATAAGGAGTGAGCCATTTAGAACGGAGACGAGGAAAAACTTTTTCTCACAGAGAGTGGTGAGTCTGTGGAATTCTCTGCCTCAGAGGGCGGTGGAGGCCGGTTCTCTGGATGCTTTCAAGAGAGAGTTAGATAGGGCTCTTAAAAATAGCGGAGTCAGGGGATATGGGGAGAAGGCAGGAACGGGGTACTGATTGGGGATGATCAGCCATGATCACATTGAATGGCGGTGCTGGCTCGAAGGGCTGAATGGCCTCTACTCCTGCACCTGTTGTCTATTGCCTATTGACATAGCGATGGCTGGATGGCATGGACCCAGTGGGCCGAAGGGCCTGTTTCCATGCTGTATTTCTAAAAGTCAAACATCCCGCTGAGGATCGTGCATCTGGTGATTCAGCCATCTTGGGTTCAGATGGTAACGGGAGTGACGTTATACTGTGGCGCCACCTGGTGGTTAAGCCATTTACAGGGCGAACCCTCGTGTCGAGGGCTGGCAGGGTCACGCGGTTGAGGGGTGTGCCCCCGGTATATAGTCAGAACTAAAGATCCTACAGCGGAGCAAGATGGCCCACTCGACGAGAAAGACACAGTCCGGTCGTGGGCAGATTCACGGGTCATTTTCGGCCCCCATTTCCGTAACCGGCTTCCGTCTCCGCACCAAAGATCCCGTAGCGGAGCAAAGATCCTGGTGCGGAGACGGAAACATCCTCGTAAAAATAAAAGTTATTTGGTAACAATCTTCTCCTCATTTTCAGAATTTTAATTTATTAACACAAACTGTTCCCCCGCAACGTTGATTACACTGCGAGTCGGGTCGGGTCAGGTTACTGAAATGAATGAAAAAAAGGCCCACGTTCCGTTCCGTTGCGTACTACGGATTTGCGCATTTAGCAGGAGTGGACTATCTTGCTCCGCTATAGGATCTTTGGTCAGAATGCTGGGAGAACTCGCCCCAGTCACGTGTGCGAGGTTCTCTGTATTACATAATAAAGATCACTTTTGATTCACAGCGCTATAGTGGCTCGCTATAATAAACCTGTATTATTCCATCAAATCCTCCCTAAATTGTGGGCACATCTAACAACCGCTTTGTCTACAAAAAACTGCGGCAAAATTAATGTCCAACTAATTTGTTTTGATTGATTGAATTGATTAAAAGATACAGCGTTGGGAACAGGCCCATCGGCCCAGCCAATCCACGCCATCCATCGATCGCTAGTTCTACGTTTGCCGCATTCGCGTCCACTCCCTACACGCTAGGGGACAATTTACAGAGCGCCAATTAACCCACGCAGCCTCACGTTTGTGTCAGGAAACCGGAGCTCCCGGAGAAAACCCACAAGGTCACAGGGAGAACGCGCAAACTCCACACAGACAGCATCCGAGGTCAGGATCGAAACTGGGCGCCTGGTGCTGGGAGGCAGCAGCTCTACCCGCTGCCATATTCAGTTGAGTAAGAACACTGGCCTATTCAGCAGTGGGTCTCTGTGCTATCTCTTCACCCAAGATAAATAAAGTCAAGTCAAGTCAAGTCAAGTTTATTTGTCACATACACATACGAGATGGGCAGTGAAATGAAAGTGGCAATGCTCGCGGACTTTTGTGCAAAAAGACAAACAACAAAACAACCAAACAAATTATAAACACAATCATAACACACATATTATTTTACATAATAAATAATGGAAGTAAAAACGTTCAGTAGAGTTAGTCCCTGGGTCGTTACTCTGCATTTAACCAGTGTTTAGTTTAGTTTAGTTCAGAGAGACAGCGCGAAAACAGGCCCTTCGGCCCTCAGAGTCCATGCGACCAGCGACCCCCGTGCACTAACACTATCCTACAATATACACACACACACACACGCGCACACGCACACACACACGCACACGCACATGCACACGCACAGGCACACACACACGCGCACACGCACACACACACGCACACGCACATGCACACGCACACGCACACACACACGCACACGCACATGCACACGCACACACACACACACACACTAGGGACAATTTCCAATTTTACCAAGCCAATGAGCCAACAAACCTGCACGTTTTGAGGTTGTGGGAGCAAACAAGAGCACCTGGCGAATATACAGACAGCACCCGTAGCCGGGATTGAACCCGTGTCTCTGGCGCTGTGAGGCAGCGACTCCACCGCTGTGCCACCGTGCTTCACCTGACCTGAGAACCATGTGCTCGGGTATGACAGGCTCCACGCTGGAATTCAGGTCAAGGCCCCGATAGCACAAAATGACATTTAATGAATCGGATAAAGAGTTGATGAGAGACCAATCATTAATTTAACAGCATTAAAGAAAATAATATGATCAGCTGTCATTCCAGAGTTTATGTGATGGACTGTCTCAGGTGATGTTACTTTGGTCTTACGTACAAAATGAGTGAAGTGGTGGCGAGATGCCAGATCCACCTAGAGATATTGTCCAAACATCGAGTGTGAGAAGCTGCCTACTCTCAGCTTGCTTCACGCAAGGGGAATGTGGAAGTGTAGCATTCCTGCACTTCTCTGCAATGTCAGCCATGATCGTATGGAATGGCGGTGCAGGCTCGAAGGGCCGAATGGCCTACTCCTGCACCTATTTTCTATGTTTCATTGCAAAAGGATTTGAGTATAGGAGCAGGGAGGTTCTACTGCAGTTGTACAGGGTCTTGGTGAGACCACACCTGGAGTATTGCATACAGTTTTGGTCTCCAAATCTGAGGAAGGACATTATTGCCATAGAGGGAGTGCAGAGACGGTTCACCAGACTGATTCCTGGGATGTCAGGACTGTCTTATGAAGAAAAACTGGATAGACTTGGTTTATACTCTCTAGAATTTAGAAGATTGAGAGGGGATCTTATAGAAACTTACAAAATTCTTAAGGGTTTGGACAGGCTAGATGCAGGAAGATTGTTCCCGATGTTGGGGAAGTCCAGGACAAGGTGTCACAGCTTAAGGATAAGGGGGAAAATCCTTTAAAACCGAGATGAGAAGAACTTTTTTCACACAGAGAGTGGTGAATCTCTGGAACTCTCTGCCACAGAGGGTAGTCGAGGCCACACAGTTCATTGGCTATATTTAAGAGGGAGTTAGATGTGGCCCTTCTGGTTAAGGGGATTAGGGGGTATGGAGAGAAGGCAGGTACGGGATACTGAGTTGGATGATCAGCCAAAAACTCAGCGGGTGCAGCAGCATCTATGGAGCGAAGGAAATAGGCAACGTTTCGGGTCGAAACCCAAAGGGTTTCGACCCGAAACGTTGCCTATTTCCTTTGGGTTTCAGCCCTATTTGAGGCCAGTTGAGGCCACAGTTCATTGGCTATATTTAAGAGGGAGTTAGATGTGGCCCTTGTGGCTAAGGGGATCAGGGGGTATGGAGAGAAGGCAGGGATGGGATACTGAATTGGATGATCAGCCATGATCATATTGAATGGCGGTGCAGGCTCGAAGGGCCGAATGGCCTCTACTGCTGCACCTAATTTCTATGTTTCTCTGCCATGTCCTACACTTCTACTTGTAGACCCGTTGAGGCGAGCCCGGCCATCATGTCATCATCCAGGTTAATCAGACCTCGTTCGCCATTGGGTGGCTGGTGACGATGTGTTGGGCCCCCACACCCGCAGGAGGCGCTCGCTGTCTACGAGGCCCCACCTCTTCACCGCTACTCCGTGGCGTCCGACGCCCGTCCTCAAGCGGCTGAGGGTCGTCCACTGCATTCGGGCCAGGGACGTCCATGGGGTCATTTACCTGCTGAAGACAATTAACCTACAAACCTGTACGTAGGTTATAAGAAACAGCGGTAGAATTAGGCCATTCAGCCCGTCGAGTCAATGGAAGTCAGAGAGAAGAGAGAGGGAGAGATTGACAATGGGCCGAATGGCCTAATTCTACTCCACTTCCTTATGACCTATCATTCTTCTTCTTGTTCTTCGAGTCCGTTGCAATCTCAGATGTCGTTCTGCCAGTAACTGGCGCAGGTCACAGCTGGTCGGGTCGGGTCGGTTCAGCCAGGTCCTGGGGGTTGCACTGGGGGGTCTCCAGTAGGTGGGACATTGTCTGTACTGCTCCACAGCTGCATGTGTCTTCTGCCTGGTAGTCCCATGCTTTGCACCTCCCCTGCTCCACTCGTAATCTGCTGAGGGTCTTCCAGGTTGGCCATGGGAGGTCGTTCAGTCGGAGTGATTCCTCTCTCCATCCAGTCGAGGGCTCGTGTGTTGAGCTGGTTCCATTCATCAATCCAGATGTTGGTCCTTGCTGTTTCTATGGTTGTCTGGAGAGGTGGGACTGTCTGCAAGAAACTGGGCTGGGGCTGGCGTTGTCTTATGACCTATGTAGAGGTTTGTAGGTCTTCAGTAAAATTGTAAATTGTCCCTTGTGTGTAGGATGGTGCTAGTGTTTGACATGAGTGCTGGAGGAACTCAGCGGGTGCAGCAGTATCTATGTGGAGCGTAGGAAATAGGCAACGTTTGCCTATTTCCTTCGCTCCATGCAAAGAGTTGAACAATCTCCACTATAGGAAATAGGCAACGTTTCGGGCCGAAACCCGGAAGGGTTTCGGCCCGAAACGTTGCCTATTTCCTTCAGGGTTTCGGCCCGAAACTTTGCCTATTTCCTTCAGGGTTTCGGCCCGAAACGTTGCCTATTTCCTTTGGATTTCGGCCCAAAACGTTGCCTATTTCCTTTGGATTTCGGCCCGAAACGTTGCCTATTTCTTTTGGGTTTCGGCCCTATTTCCTACTGAATATTCATATTGAATGGCGGTGCTGGCTCGAAGGGCCGAATGGCCTACTCCTGCACCTATTTTCTATGTTTCTAAGTCTACTCCGCCAGTCAAGAGACTCTGGGCAAGCTTGTTGGCCACTTTCTTCCACATCAAATCTAACTCCACCTTCCTGTTTTCTCCCCTCTCCGCCTGTGACCTTCAGCGGGAGCTGCCATTAGTTTAGACTGCGATTAGTTATGTAAAACGCTCTGGCGACTCACTGCTTCGTGGGAGGTCTGTACCGTCACCCTAGATTAACTGGAATTGTTAAACTGACTAATCACCAGTTGCCTCCCAGAGGAGAACAGTGGCAGCCGGATATGTGTCGGAGGTGGAACTCAAAGATGCTCTCACCATTAAAGTTTCCAAGTTAGCTGTAATCTTTCCATTTGCTCTGTGCGAGGAACTAAGAGAAAGATGCCAACTTTATTATTTCCCGACGCATCAGATTGGAGCCTCTCATCACAAGTTATTTTATGAAAACATATATAGAAACATAGAAATTAGGTGCAGGAGTAGAGGCCATTCGGCCCTTCGAGTCTGCACCGCCATTCAATATGATCATGGCTGATCATCCAACTCAGTATCCCGTACCTGCCTTCTCTCCATACCCCCTGATCCCCTTAGCCACAAGGGCCACATCTAACTCCCTCTTAAATATAGCCAATGAACTGTGGCCTCGACTACCCTCTGCGGCAGAGAGTTCCAGAGACTCACCACTCTCTGTGTGAAAAAAGTTCTCCTCATCTCGGTTTTAAAGGATTTCCCCCTTATCCTTAAGCTGTGACCCCTTGTCCTGGACTTCCCCAACATCGGGAAGAATCTTCCTGCATCTAGCCTGTCCAACCCCTTAAGAATTTTGTAAGTTCTTCTCATCTCAGCATATAATTCTTAAGGGAGTGGACAGGCTAGATGCAGGAAAAATGTCCCGGATGTTGGGGGAGTCCAGAACCAGGGGGTTCACAGTTTAAGAATAAGGGGTAAGGCCATTTAGGACTGAGATGAGGAAAAACCCTTTCACCCAGAGAGATTTCTCATTCTTGTGCCTCCATCAGCTCCGGGCTTGGATGGGTCTCCCAACAAATTGGACATCAGTGTGATTAGTCCACAAGCCTACAGACCCCCACCATTCAGAGCCAGTCTGAGTTACTCCAGCCGTTTGCGTCTGTCTTCGATTTAAACCAGCACCTGCAGTTCCTTCCCACACATTTTGTCTGCTCCACTGCCGAATCTCCTCAGGGTAAGCCCACTTTGAAGAGGTTCTCCTGCTCTCTCTCTCTCTCCGACGAGGATTCTGTGACACTCTCTCTCTGTCTCGCTGCTCCCCCATCTGTGATTCCTCTCCTGCTCTCCATTCATTTCTCCTAAAAGCACAGTCGATATCTCTCATTCTCCCTTTCCCCTGACTCTCAGTCTGAAGATGGGTCTCGACCCGAAACACCGCCTCCAATCCTTTCCTCCAGAGATGCTGCCTGACCCGCTGAGGTACTCCGGCACTTTGTGTTTGCAAAGGAACTGCAGATGCTGGATAAATCGAAGGTAGACAAAAATGCTGGAGAAACTCAGCGGGTGAGGCAGCATCTATGGAGCGAAGGAATAGGTGACGTTTCGGGTTGAGACCCTTCTTCGAAGGAATAGGTAACGTTTCGGGTTGAGACCCTTCTTCAGATTGATGTGGGGTGATGAGGGGGGGAGGGGAGTGGAGTGGAGGTGGGGAGAGGGGGGCCCCACCCTACATCAGTCTGAAGAGGGGTCTCAACCCGAAACGTCACCTATTCCTTTCCTCCAGAGATACTGCTGGTCCCACAAAAAAAGCTGGAGAAACTCAGCGGGTGCAGCAGCATCTATGGAGCGAAGGAAATAGGCAACGTTTCGGGCCGAAACCCTTCTTCAGTTTCGGCCCGAAACGTTGCCTATTTCCTTCGCTCCATAGATGCTGCTGCACCCGCTGAGTTTCTCCAGCTTTTTTGTGTAACCTTCGATTCTCCAGCATCTGCAGTTCCCTCTTAAATACTGCTGGTCCCACTGAGTCACTCCAGCATTTTGAGTTGATCTGTTAGTTGAGTAACGACACATTGAGGTAGTTAGAGAGTGGATCAGTGGTGGAACCGTGTACTGGGCTCAACGGGACTTATGAATTACGAATCAGAGACGACTTCAAAGCCCGTTCCATCACAGAACAGGGGCTTTGGTGAAAATCTCTACTTCAATGGTAGATGGAGTTCAAAGTCTCCAGCAGCTTAGCGCTGTCTCGGTTTTCCCAGGATGTAGATTGTCTGCGGGCTCCGACAGGTTTGCTATGGATGTATGTGCCATCTCCGAATCAAAATGCCAGTTCTCCGCTGATGATGAAGTTCCCGCTGCTCTGAGGACGTTCGGCTTATAACGAGCTGTCATAGCGAACCAAGGGTAAACATTGACAACACAAACTGAGGCAGACAAAAGGAACACAGAGTGCTGGAGTAACTCAGCGGGTCAGGCAGCAACTGTGGAGAGAATGAATTGGTGAAGTTTCACAGAGTGCTGGAGTAACTCAGTGGGTCAGGCAGCATCTGTGGAGAACATGGATAGGTGACGTTTCACAGAGTGCTGGAGTAACTCAGCGGGTCAGGCAGCATCTGTGGAGAACATGGATAGGTGACGTTTCACAGAGTGCTGGAGTAACTCAGCGGGTCAGGCAGCATCTGTGGAGAACATGGATAGGTGACGTTTCACAGAGTGCTGGAGTAACTCAGCGGGTCAGGCAGCATCTGTGGAGAACAGGGATAGGTGACGTTTCACAGAGTGCTGGAGTAACTCAGCGGGTCAGGCAGCATCTGTGGAGAACATGGATAGGTGACGTTTCACAGAGTGCTGGAGTAACTCAGCGGGTCAGGCAGCATCTGTGGGGAACATGGATAGGTGACGTTTCACAGAGTGCTGGAGTAACTCAGCGGGTCAGGCAGCATCTATGGAGCTAAGGAAATAGGCAACGTTTCGGGCCGAAACCCTTCTGGGTTTCGGCCCGAAACGTTGCCTATTTCCAGAAGGGTTTCGGCCCGAAACGTTGCCTACTTCCTTAGCTCCATAGATGCTGCTGCACCATAACTTAGCGGGTCAGGCAGCATCTGTGGAGAACATGGATAGGTGACGTTTCACAGAGTGCTGGAGTAACTCAGCGGGTCAGGCAGCATCTGTGGGGAACATGGATAGGTGACGTTTCGACTCGAGAACCTTCTTCAGACTTCAGATCTCGACCCGAAGCGTCACTGATCCATGTTCTCCACAGATGCTGCCCGACCCGCTGAGTTACTCCAGCACTCTGTGTCCTTTTGTGTATTAACCAGCACCTGCAGTTTACTTTTTAAGTGTTAGAGGTACAGCATGGAAACAGGCCCTTCGGCCCATCGAGTCCGCGCCGGCCAGCGATCCCCGCACACTAACACTGTCCTACACACACACACGGGACAATTTACATTTACACCGAGCCAATTGGAGTCTTTGGAGTGTGGGAGGAAACCGGAGCGCCCAGAGAAAACCCATGCAGGTCACGGGGAGAACGTACAAACTCCGTACAGACAGCACCCGTAGTCAGGATCGAACATGGGTCTCTGGTGCTGTGAGGCAGCAACTCTACCGCTGTGCCACTGTGCCGTTAAGTTAAAAGATCAGCCCTCTGTGAATGAGCTGTAGTGCTGCTGCCTCACAGCGCCAGAGACCCGAGTTCGATCCTGACTACAAGTGCTGTCTGTACGGAGTTTGCAGGTTTCCCCGTGACCTGCGTGGGTTTTCTCCGAGTGCTTCGGTTTCCCCCCACACCCCAAAGGCGTGCAGGTTTGTAGGTTAATTGACCTGGTATAAATGTTAAATTGTCCCTCATGTGCGTGGGGTAGTATTAGAATTAGCTGGTCGGTGCGGACTTGGTGGGCTGAAGGGCCTTCATGCCGACAAGCTGTATCTCTAAACTAAACGAAACAAAAGTTAAGTGCATCTTTGAAGATGTTGCTGAAGAACCAACGAGGCTTTGGGCCAAAGGGTGGATTGCTTTTGGGAACGTGAGCAATGAAAAGCTTTACTGGCACCTGGGACTCAAATATTACAGTTGACATCTGTTCAATAAAACAGGATTACAACCTTACATCAGCAATAAAGGGCTGGCGAGTCAATCTCAGATCACTTGCAAACTGAGAAGAATTTGAAGAGTCGTTTGATTTTCATTTTTCTCCTCTTACCATCGCTGTCTTCCACGAGAGATAAGGCAGCCAGCCATGTCATCTCTGGGTGCCCGCTCCACCACCCACCAAATGGAGCTGTGTCAGGGCCTGGCAGACATTAACGCAAACAGACACAACAACCTGGCTGCTCAACACCCGGCTTGAGATCAAACTATTCCTTTGGTGTATCTTTCATTCGCCCCCCCCTCCCCCCCTTTGCCACATCTCCACAGGTGAGGGAGGGAAAGATTTAATACGATCCTGAGCGGATAGATTCTTTGCACAGAGGGTGGGGGGTATATGGAACGAGCTGCCGGAGGAGGTAGTTGAGGCTGGCACTATCCTAACGTTGAAGAAACAGTTCAAGAAGGAACTGCAGATGCTGGAAAATCGAAGGTAGACAAAAGTGCTGGAGAAACTCAGCGGGTGCAGCAGCATCTATGTGGAGCGAAGGAAATAGGTGACGTTTCGGGTCGAGACCCTTTGGGTCTCGACCCGAAACGTCACCTATTCCTTCGAAGAAGGGTCTCGACCCGAAATGTCGAAATGAAGGAAATAGGCAACGTTTTGGGCCGAAACCCTTCCTCAGACTCGGGTAGGTGGCTTATAGGGATATGGGCCAAATGCAGGCAGTCAGGATGATGGCACAGTGGTAGAGTTGCTGCCTCACAGCGCCAGAGACCCCCGTTCGACCCTGACTACGGGTACTGTCTGTACGGAGTTTGTACGTTCTCTCAATGACCACGTGGGTTTTCTCCGGGTGCTCCGGTTTCCTCCCACACTCCAAAGACGTACAGGTTTGTAGGTAGACACAAAATGCTGGAGTATCTCAGCGGGACATGCAGCATCTCTCTCTCTCTCTCTCTCGAGAAGGAGTGGGTGACATCTCGGGTTGAGAGCCTTCTTTAGACTGAGAATCAGGGGTGAGGGAGACAGAGATATGGAAGGATAAGGTGTGAAAATACACATGAAAGGGTTGACAAAAATGCTGGAGAAACTCAGCGGGTGCAGCAGCATCTATGGAGCGAGGGAAGTAGGCAACGTTTCGGGCCGAAACCCAAAGGCTTTGGCCCGGGTTAGCTCCAGTAAAATTGCAAAATTGTCCCTAGTGTGTGGTCTAGTCCTACTGTACGGGGTGGTCACTGTAATAACAATTACGGCACGGAAACAGGCCATCTCGGCCCTACAAGTCCGTGCCGAACAACTTTTTTCCCTTAGTCCCACCTGCCTGCACTCATACCATAACCCTCCATTCCCTTCTCATCCATATGCCTATCCAATTTATTTTTAAATGATACCAACGAACCTGCCTCCACCACTTCCACTGGAAGCTCATTCCACACCGCTACCACTCTCTGAGTAAAGAAGTTCCCCCTCATGTTACCCCTAAACTTCTGTCCCTTAATTCTGAAGTCATGTCCTCTTGTTTGAATCTTCCCTATTCTCAAAGGGAAAAGCTTGTCCACATCAACTCTGTCTATCCCTCTCATCATTTTAAAGACCTCTATCAAGTCCCCCCTTAACCTTCTGCGCTCCAGAGAATAAAGACCTAACTTATTCAACCATTCTCTGTAACTTAGTTGTTGAAACCCAGGCAACATTCTAGTAAATCTCCTCTGTACTCTCTCTACACCCGCATATATCTATCTCTGCCTTAAAAATATCCATGGACTTGGCCTCCACAGCCTTCCATGGCAAAAAATCCCACAGATTCACCACTCTCCGACTAAAGAAATTCCTCCTCATCTCCTTCCTAAAGGAACGTCCTTTAATTCTGAGGCTGTGACCTCCAGTTCTGGGCTCTCCCACTAGTGGAAACATCCTCTCCACATCCACTCTATCCAGGCCTTTCGCTTTTAAGGCCTGATTAGTGCCTTTATGTATGGGTTGTGCTACAAAACCACGTCCGTTGGCAGTGGGCTGCAGGAACAATGGAGGCATTGCCTTGTCAACCCTTGAGTGAAGGCAGTTCTCTGTGAGAAGAGGCAGAGAGGGAGCAGTGTCTCATGAACAGTCTGTCACTGTGTGTTGCAAATGCACTCGGCGAATGCCAAGGCCCAGCCTACACGGCAAAGCTGCACTAACCAGCTCCCCCATAAACTAACACCAACACTCGCACACCAGAGGCAAGATGATTATTACAACCAGAGACACAACACACAAAGCTGGATTGCAAGATGGACAGTAAATGCTGGAGCAACTGAGCGAGGCAGGCGGCATCTCTGGGCAGAAGGAGTGAGCGACGTTTCGGGTCGAGACTCTTCTTCAGACCTCCTCCAGCTTGTTTGTGTCTATCTGCAGTTCCTCCCCAGACAAATGGTTAATGCACCCCTTGTTTACATTTGAAAACGGCCGCTGCAGAAGCCAATGACTCAGAGGAGAGAGAGCGTAGGGATGATCTTTGACCCAGATTACATTTGAATAAGAGGGTCATCGGGAGGAAGTGCATAGCCCCAGGAGACTGTTGGCCAGCGTACATCAATTATAATGGCTCTACTTGGCAAACTCAGATGGGGGGAGAGGGTGGGGGGGGGGGGGGCTGCTGTCATGTGCGGTGTCAGGCATTAGATAGGAATGTTAGTAGATGCCAAAACACCAAAACACAGCCGTATTGGTATAGACAATAGATGCAGGATTAGGCCATTCGGCCCTTCGAGCCAGCACCGCCATTCAATGTGACCATGGCTGATCATCTCCAATCAGTACCCCGTTCCTGCCTTCTCCCCATATCCCCTGACTCCGCTATTTTCAAGAGCCCTATCTAGCTCTCTCTTGAAAGCATCCAGAGAATCTTTTCACGGTACCTCGGTACTCATGACAATAAACTAAACTGAGGGCCCCTACATCTCATCATGTGTCCACTCCACTCCCCTCTCCCATCAGGCAAGAGGTACAGAAGTGTGAAAACGCACACCTCCATATTCAGGGACAGTTCCTTCCCGGATGTTATCAGGCAACCGAACCGTTCCATGTGGCTAAAGGGATCAGGGGGTATGGAGAGAAGGCAGGTACGGGATACTGAGTTGGATGATCAGCCATGATCATATTGAATGGCGAATGGTGCAGGCTCGAAGGGCCGAATGGCCTCTACTCCTGCACCTATTTTCTATGTTTCTATGAAACTTTATGGTAGACAAAAATGCTGGAGAAACTCAGCGGGGGAGGCAGCATCTGTGGAGCGAAGGAATAGGTGACGTTTCGGGTCGAGACCCTTCTTCGAAGGGATAGGTGATGTCACCTATTCCTTCATTCCATAGATGCTGCCTCACCCGCTGAGTTCCTCCAGCATTTTTGTCCACCTTAGGTAATAACAAGCACATTATTCTAAATCCACAATTGCCCGTGAACAGACAAACGGACACTCCGAGACCCACGGCTTATTTTACAAATCTCTTCCCGCAAATTGTCATAGACCTCGGCAATTTTGAATTTATTGGTCGTCTTCAACTCGTTAAATATTTAATTCTCTTTGAATTTGTACTTTAGGCTGAGTTCAGACACGTTAATGAGACTGATCGTTCTGACAAGATTCTCTCAGATGTCTCCAAATTGGTTAAAGTGTGGAATTAAATAGGGGCAGCGAGCTTGTGTGTAACACCAGCCTCTTCCCCCATCTGCTCCTCTGAACCCCTGCCTTCTCCCCATAATCTTTGACCCCCGTACTAATCAAGAATCTGTCAATCGCTGCCTTAGAAATACCCAATGAATTCCACAAAGGTAGACAACAATGCTGGAGAAACTCAAGGGGTGAGGCAGCATCTATGGAGCGAAGGAATAGGTGACGTTTCGGGTTGAGACCCGAAGGGTCTCGACCCGAAACGTCACCTATTCCTTCGAAGAAAGATCTCGGCCCGAAACGTCACCTATTCCTTCACACAGAGAGTGGTGAATCTCTGGAACTCTCTGCCACAGAGGGTAGTTGAGGCCACAGTTCATTGGCTATATCTAAGAGGGAGTTAGATGTGGCCCTTGTGGCTAAGGGGATCAGGGGGTATGGAGAGAAGGCAGGTACGGGATACTGAGTTGGATGATCAGCCATGATCATATTGAATGGCGGTGCAGGATCGAAGGGCCGAATGGCCTACTCCTGCACCTAATTTCTATGTTTCTATGTCTATGTTTCTAAAACATCACCTATTCCTTCGAAGAAGGGTCTCGACCCGAAACGTCACCTATTCTTTCAAAGCAGGATCTCGACCTGAAACGTCAGCTATTCCTTCGAAGAAGGGTCTCGACCCAAAACATCACCCATACCTTCGCTCCATAGATGCTGCCTCACCCGTTGAGTTTCTCCAGCATTTTTTGTCTACCTTCGATTGTTCCAGCATCTGCAGTTCCTTCTTAAACACCTGGATCTCATCAGGTGATAGGAGCAGAATGAGGCCATTCTACAACTCCCCCCCCTCCCCAATCTTTGCCCACCCCCCAAGCCTTTCCACTTGTCACTTTAATTTCATATTGTGTATATTTTATGTTTTTATAGACGTCGCCCGTCCCTTCTCCCCAGAGATGCTGCTGCCTGTCCCGCTGAGTTACTCCAGCATTTTGTGTCTATCTTCGGTTTAAACCGGCATCTGCAGTTCCCCCCCCCTCGCATTGCTTCCTGAAGGGGCCGTCTTCCAAGTCTCAGCCTCAGCTAGGGTGAGTCTTTTCCTTCCTTCCTTCCTTCCGCTCTTCCTGTCCCTGCAGCTCGGAATATTTAAGGCTTGAACGAGCCATGGCAGGTAGAGGCCTGATTCCCATAGCAACAGGAACAGCAAGGTTCTGCACAAGGCCACAAGTCAGTGGATATATTCATGGCAGAGATAGATAGATTCTTGGTTAGTGCGGGCGTCAGGGGTTATGGGGAGAAGGCAGGAGAATGGGGTTAGGAAACATAGAAATTAGGTGCAGGAGTAGAGGCCATTCGGCCCTTCGAGCCTGCACCGCCATTCAATATGATCATGGCTGATCATCCAACTCAGTATCCCGTACCTGCCTTCTCTCCATACCCCCTGATCCCTTTAGCCACAAGGGCCACATCTAACTCCCTCTTAAATATAGCCAATGAACTGTGGCCTCAACTGGCTTCAAATAGGGCCGAAACCCAAAGGAAATAGGCAACGTTTCGGGTCGAAACCCGAAGGGTTTCGGGACGAAACGTTGCCTATTTCCTTCGCTCCATAGATGCTGCTGCACCCGCTGAGTTTTTGGCTGATCATCCAACTCAGTATCCCGTACCTGCCTTCTCTCCATACCCCCTGATCCCCTTAGCCACAAGGGCCACATCTAACTCCCTCTTAAATATAGCCAATGAACTGTGTGGCCTCAACTACCCTCTGCGGCAGAAAGTTCCAGAGATTCACCACTCTCTGTGTGAAAAAGGAGGGAGAGGTATATCAGCCATTATAGAATAGACGTGATGGGCCGAATGGCCTAATTCTGCTCCTATCACGCGAACATCACTCACAAGGTGGCTCAACAGCACGGTGGCGCAGCGGGTAGAGCTGCTGCCTCACAGCGCCAGAGACCCGGGTTCGATCCTGACCACTGGTGCTGTCTGTACGGAGTTTGCACGTTCTCCCTGTGACCTGCGTGGGTTTCCCCCCCAGAGCTCCAGCATCCTCCCACCCGCCAAAGATGCACAGGTCTGTAGGTTAATTGGCTTTGGTAAAATTGTAAATTGTGTAGGATTGTGTCAGTGTGCGGGGATCGCTGGTCGGCACGGACTTGGTGGGCCGAAGGGCCTGTTGGAGCGCTGTATTTCTAAACTAAAACTTAAACCAGAAATGACAATGGAAAATGGAAAGTCTCTCTTTATAGAATGTGGAAACAAAGAACTGCAGATGCTGGTTTATACCAGAGATAGACACAAAGTGTTGGAGTAACTCAGCGGGTCAGGTCTGAAGAAAGGCCGACATCACCCATCCTTTTTCCCCAGAGATGCTGCCTGACCCGCTGAGTTACTCCAGCACTTTGTGTCCATCTTCGGTGTAAACCAGCATCTGCAGTTCCTTCCGAAACTCATAGAAACATAGAAACATAGAAATTAGGTGCAGGAGTGGGCCATTCGGCCCTTCGAGCCTGCACCGCCATTCAATAGGAAATAGGGCCGAAACCCAAAGGAAATAGGCAACGTTTCGGGTCGAAACCCAAAGGGTTTCGGGACGAAACGTTGCCTATTTCCTTCGCTCCATAGATGCTGCTGCACCCGCTGAGTTTTTGGCTGATCATCCAACTCAGTATCCCGTACCTGCCTTCTCTCCATACCCCCTGATCCCCTTAGCCACAAGGGCCACATCTAACTCCCTCTTAAATATAGCCAATGAACTGGCCTCAACTACCCTCTGTGGCAGAGAATTCCAGAGATGGGGGAAAGTTGACAACGAGGCAGACAAGGTAAGATTTAATCGGGAGGAAAGTCAGACTGGTTGGAGAACTGGGATGGGTGAGGGATGGAGAGAGAGGGAAAGCAAGGGTCAGTTGAAGTTAGAGAAGTCAATATTCATACGCTGGGCTGCATTCTGTGTGCGTTAATGTTCAGTATTCCCACAACAATGGGGCTCCAGATTTACCTTGGTCGTTGTGTTATTGACAGAGCAGCAGGCAGCTGCTGTTAATACAGTGCGGGCCAGGCAGTGTGCGTGCGTGCGTGCGTGCGTGGAGATGTCGGGCAGGTTGCAACATGTCGAGGGAGTGCCTTACTCCAACACTGATCAGAAATGTTGACTAACCTGCCAGCTGGTGCCAGTGTCCTGCAGTGATTCTGCTGCGATCCCGCCCTGCTCCCATCCCTGTTTCCCCATCCCCTTCCGCAGTTCCCGACCATTCACTTCCCGGCCTTTTTTTCATCCATTTCAGTAACCGGACCCGACCCGACCCCCTGCTCAACACGAGTTACATTCAATTAGACATCACGGTGGCGCAGCGGTAGAGTTGCTGCCTCACTGGTTCGATCCTGAATACGGGTGCTGTCTGTGCGGAGTTTGCACGTTCTCCCCATCCACCCGCGTGGGTTTTCTCCGGGTGCTCCGGTTTCCTCCCACACTCCAAAGATTTGTAGGTTAATTGGCTTGGTGTAAATGTAAGCTGTCCCCAGTGTGTGTAGGATAGGGTTAGTGTGCGGGGATCGCTGGTCGGCACGGACTCGGTGGGCCGAAGGGCCTGTTTCCGCGCTGTATCACTGGAGAGAAAGAAAGAAAGACTGGATAGACTTGGTTTATACTCTCTAGAATTTAGGAGATTGAGAGGGGATCTTATAGAAACTTACAAAATTCTTAAGGGGTTGGACAGGCTAGATGCAGGAAGATTGCTCCCGATGTTGGGGAAGTCCAGGACAAGGGGTCACAGTTTAAGGATAAGGGGGAAATCCTTTAAAACCGAGATGAGAATAACTTTTTTCACACAGAGAGTGGTGAATCTCTGGAACGCTCTGTAGTTGAGGCCAGTTCATTGGCTATATTTAAGAGGGAGTTAGATGTGGCCCTTGTGGCTAAGGGGATCAGAGGGTATGGAGAGAAGGCAGGTACGGGATACTGAGTTGGATGATCAGCCATGATCATATTGAATGGCGGTGCAGGCTCGAAGGGCCAAATGGCCTACTCCTGCACCTAATTTCTATGTTTCTATGTTTTATGTTTCTAACAACGATCTATTCTACATTTTCCTTGATTCTCGACCTCCTTTGATCTCTCATTTTCACACCTTACCCTTCCATATCTCGGTGTCATATCTCCCCGACTGTCAGTCTGAAGAAGGGTCTCGACCTGAAACATCACCCATCCCTTCTCTCCAGAGATGCTGCCTGTCCCGCTGAGTTACTCCACCGTTTTGTGTCTACCCTGGTGTAAACCAGCATCTGCAGTTCCTTCCTACACTGAAAATGAATGTTGAAACCCAGATTACAGGATGTACAGTTGCTGCCTCACAGCGCCAGAGACCCGGGTTCAATCCTGACTACGGGTGCTGTCGGTACGGAGTTTGCACGTTCTCCCCGTGACTGCGTGGGTTTTCTCCGGGTGCTCCGGTTTCCTCCCACACTCCAAAGACATGAAGGCTTGTAGGTTGTGTAATAGCCCCTGTCCCACTGTACGAGTTCATTCCAAGAGCTCTCCCGAGTTTTAAAAAAAATCTAACTCGTGGCAAGCACGGAGAATGAACGTAGCGGGTACGTCGGAGCTCGGGGACGTCTCTTAGCGGCTCGTGACGCTAACGGCAGGTACTCGGGAAGACTCGTGAAGATTTTTCAACATGATGAAAATTGTCCACGAGAGCCCAGAGCACCGACGAGTGGCCATTACCGTAAATCTCCGAGTTCGAATCAGGACAAACTCGGTCGGGAGAGCTCTTGGAATGAACTCGTACAGTGGGACAGGGGTTTAAGAAGGAGATACTGGCTTACACCGAAGACAGGCACAGAGTGCTGGAGTAACTCAGCAGGTCAGGCAACACCCCTGAAGAACAGGGAGTGGTGATGTTTTGGGTCGGGACCCCCCTTGACACGACACGACACCTATCCATGGACAATGGGGGCCTGGCATGGGGGGGCTGAGGGTGGGGGCGGGGAGAGAATTTGTAACTTTAAGTGCCCCCCTTCATGGGCGACTATTGCACACCTTGGAACGCTGTGGAGGCCACATCAGTGGATATTTTTAAGGCAGAGATAGATAGATAGATTTTATGTGTGTTATGATTGTGTGTATAATTTGTTTGGTTGTTTTGTTGTTTGTCTTTTGCACAAAGTCCGTGAGCATTGCCACTTTCATTTCACTGCACATCTCGTATGTGTATGTGACAAATAAACTTGACTTGACTTGACTTGATTTGTACGGGTGTTAGAGGTTGTGGGGAGAAGGCAGGAGAATGGGGTTAGGAGGGAGAGATAGATCAGCTGTGATTGAATGGCGGAGTGGACTTGATGGGCCGAATGGCCTAATTCTGCTCCTATCTCTTATGATCTTATGATTAATGTACATTGAGGCTTTGGCTGACCAACCGGGCTGCAATTAATGACACAATTCTAACGAGCGTCACATACTGTCTGGCTAGTTTATCCCTCAACCAAAGCATTATTACCATCTAATGATCTCATCACAGCTGGGTTGAGATTTTCAACAACAGTTGCTTTCTCAACCTCACACACTAACGACACCTATAATGTATGTCCAGCGCTTGCCGAGTGCTTTGGGGCATGTTGGGATAGTGATGGGTTGCTATCTGTAATCTGTACAAGTGCAAATCAGTTGTCTTTTACTGATAGGACCAGCCTGACGCCAATACTTGCCAAGATATGGCATTGATGAGGTGAAACCAAGGCCTTGCGTTCCACACACAGCGAGAGCAGGTTGAATTGACACCGAAACATAGAAAAATAGGTGCAGGAGTAGAGGCCATTCGGCCCTTCGAGCCAGCACCACCATTCAATATGATCATGGCTGATCATCCAACTCAGTATCCCGTACCTGCTTTCTCCTCATATCCCGTGATTCCTTTAGCCCTAAGAGCTAAATCTAACTCTCTCTTGAAAACATCCAGTGAATTGGCCTCCACTGCCTTCTGTGGCAGAGAATTCCACAGATTCACAACTCTCTGGGTGAAAAAGATTTTTCTCACCTCAGTCTTAAATGGCCGACCCCTTATTCTAAGACTGTGTGGCCCCTGGTTCTGGTCGAGAGTCATGGAGTGATACAGCGTGGAAACATGCCCCCCAGCCCAACCTGCCCACACCCGCCAACATGTCCCATCTACGCTTGTCCCACCCGCCTGCATTTGCCCCATACCCCTCCAAACATGTCCTGTCCATGTACCTGTCTAAATGCCTTTTAAACATTGTGATAGTCCCTGCCTCAACTACCTCCTCTGGCAGCTTGTTCCATGCCCCTCACCTTCCTGTTAAATCTTCCCCCCCCCCCCCCTTAATCCTATGTCATCTGGTTTTTAATTCCCCTACTCTGGGTAAAAGATCTGACCTGAATAACGTCACCCATTCCTTCTCTCAGATTCAGATTCAGATTTAGATTCAGATTCAGATTCAATTTTAATTGTCATTGTCAGTGTACAGTACAGAGACAACGAAATGCATTTAGCGTCTCCCTGGAAGAGCGACATAGCAAACGATGACGTCTCTCCAGGGATGCTGCCTGTCCCGCTGAGTTACTCCAGCATTTTGTGCCTACCTTTGATTTAAACCAGCATCTGCAGTTCTTTTTTACCCAGTGCATTTACCCGATCTATTCCTCTCATGATCTAATACATCTGTATATAATCACCCCTCATCCTCCATCGCTCTCCGGCTAATGCAGGATTTGTCATCCTGGAACGAAGACATTTCGATTCTGATGTTACGCTCTGGTTAGTAGCTCATTCCGTGGTCGTTGGTGTGGATTTTGGCTTCCGTCCCATTGAGCTCCCAGCTGCAAGCAAACACTGGGGAGCAAGCTTGGTGCAGTCATTTCTCAGCCCTGCAGTAACTGTGTTCTGCCAGCTTCACCATGATGGCTGGAGGTTGGAAAGACAGCTCAGGAATTGTTGTAATTCCCCCTCATTTACCCCGAGTGAAACGGGAAGAAACTCCCAGAGTGCGCATCGGGTGGGCCAGTGAGCACAGTAATCCCAATGCTGCCCTCAATGTTCAGACCAAAGATCCTATAGGGTGATTTCACGAAAGGTCACTGGAGCGTAGATCCGCACCCACGTGACCAAAAATCTCAAGTGGAGGACATGCTAGACATCCGGTACATGTTAGTGAATGGGAAAACACGCACTTTCACACCCGTTAAAAACATCGCAAACGGACAGTTTTTGAGCTGCAATTTACTGTGCCAGTCGGGGTGACCGTGAGGCACAGCTACCTAGATTTACAGTCCAAAAAAAAGATAGAAACTAAGGTAAAATCAAGAGGGAGCTGAAGGTGCTAAACCAGCGGAAGTGCTTATCGGACATTTGCCGTGGAGATTTAAAGATCCAAAATATCGGGAATTATCGCGTTTGCTCGCTGGAACGGGCGGGCGACATTTGCGGTCGAGACCCTTCTCCCCAGACCATTCCTTCTCCCCAGAGATGCTGCCTATCCCGCTGAGTTACTCCAGCATTTTGTGCCTATGAGGTGCCATTAGTTTCCCGATACATGCCAAATACGGCAGTGAAATTTCTGGCCATCAAAAATCTAATCTTATGCCCATGAATTGTAATTCTCCCAATACTTCGGCATAAAATGGATTTTTAAATCATTCATTTTGAAAAGATTGACAAGCAAAACAAAACGATAGATCCTGAAATCGGAAACAGTAAGAGGCAGGCACGGTGGCGCAGCGGTAGAGTTGCTGCCTCACAGCGCCAGAGACCCGGGTTCGATCCTGACTACGGGTGCTGTCTGTACGGAGTTTGCACGTTCTCCCCGTGACCTGCGTGGGTTTTCTCCGGGTGCTCCGGTTTCCTCCCACACTCCATAGACGTACAGATTTGTAGGTTAATTGGCTTTGGTAAAATTGTAAATTGTCCCCAGTGTGTGTGTGTGTGTAGGATAGTGCTAGTAAAAACTGGCCAGCACGGACTCGGTGGGCCGAAGGGCCTGTTTCCACGCTGTATCTCTAAACTAATGAACCTAATGGCAGCCAATATCTTTGGTCAACAGTGTGGAAGTCACCTTGTAATCACACACAGTAGTTGGAGACCATGTCTGGAGGTCATCCATCCAGTCAGGTCCTATGTAGGAAGGAACTGCAGATGCTGGTTTACCAAAAAAAAAAAGACAAAGTGCTGGAGTAATGCCATGGGTCAGGCAGCATCCCTGGAGAACACAAGTAGTTGACGTTTCGGGTCGGGACCCGTCTTCAGACTGGTTGGCAGGTAGCAGGCAGTGACCCCGAGCTGTGCTGGGCCATTTTCTAACAGTTGGCCATTTGCGATTGAAATTAGAAGAAATTTCTTCACTGGCAGATTGTAAATGCTTGGAATTATCTAAGCAGAAGGGCTATTATGGCACGCCATGAATCAAGTCATTGATTGATTTTTTGTATGTTAAGGGATTTAAGGGATATGAGGTTAATACAAGCAAATGATGCTGAGGTCGGAGCTGACTGGTGATCTGATTGAACAGTGGAGTGGGTATAAACAGCTCAATATCTCAGCCCTGGTTCTAATGCTTATGTTCAGCATTGGAGGGACTGCCGTGTGGGGCAGTGGCGATCCAGTGTGGGGGGGGAGGGGCAGTGGCGATCCAGTGTGGGGGGAGGGGGGGGCAGTGGGGACCCAGTGTGTGGGGGGGGTGGGTGGGGGCAGTCGTTTTAGAATCCTTTGTCCCAGGGGATAAGTCTCCGTTTGTTTGTTTGTACACAGCGTGGTGTGTGTGTGAGTGTGTGTGAGTGTGTGCGTGTGTGGTGTGTGTGTGTGTGTCTGCGTGTGTGAGTGTGAGTGTGCGTGTGTGTGTGTGTGTGTGAGTGTGTGTGTGTGAGTGTGAGTGTGTATATATGTATATGAGTGTGTGTGTGTGTGCGTGTGTGTGTGTGTGTGTGTGTGTGCGAGTGTGTGTGTGTGTGCGTGTGTGTGTGTGTGTGTGTGTGTGTGTGTGTGTGTGAGTGTGTGTGTGTGTGTGTGTGTGAGTGTGTGTGAGTGTGAGTGTGTGTGAGTGTGTGTGTGTGTGTGCGTGTGCGAGTGAGCGTGTGTGTGAGTGTGCGTGTGAGTGTGCGTGTGAGTGTGTGCGTGTGAGTGTGTGTGAGTGCGTGTGTGTGTGCGTGAGTGTGCGTGTGTGTGCGTGTGAGTGTGCGTGTGCGTGTGAGTGTGAGTGTGCATGAGTGTGTGTGTGAGTGTGCGTGTGCGTGTGAGTGTGAGTGTGCGTGAGTGTGTGCGTGTGTGTGTGTGTGTGTGTGAGTGTGTGCGTGTGTGCGTCTGTGTGTGTGAGTGTGCGTGTGTGACTGTTGGCAGACCAATTTATAATAAATAGAGTTCTATCGTATCGTATCCCATGTTTATTGGTGGACCCCACATCCAGCAGCTTAAACAGGTCTGGGTGGATGTGGGGAGAATCCACACTGTCTGTGGGCCACAAGACGCCAAAATACTTCCCTTTTATTTTTTAATTTATCAAAAAAATGTTTTCAATTATTTAAAAAAATAATATTTACAGGACAATAAAACAAACCAGAAGCCACCGCGACCACAACATACAAGACCAACAAATATCCTAAATAAACTCCTATACAACCGTGTTACAATCCACCCCCCGCGGTGCCCAGCGGTCCCGGAAATCCCCCAGGGTGCCCGAGGACAGGGCGTAGTCCTTCTCTAGCACCACCCGGGAGCGGACATATCCCCGGGCAAGGGGCAGGCGGGCAGCCGGCTCGGGCGCAGTCCTCCAACGCCTGGTGCCGTGACTCGTGGATGGCCAGCTTGGCCAGGCCCAGGAGCAACCCCAACCAGGACATAGAAACATAGAAATTAGGTGCAGGAGTAGGCCATTCAGCCCTTCGAACCTGCACCGCCATTCAATATGATCATGGCTGATCATCCAACTCAGTATCCCGTACCTGCCTTCTCTCCATACCCTCTGATCCCCTTGGCCACAAGGGCCACATCTAACTCCCTCTTAAATATAGCCAATGAACTGGCCTCAACTACCCTCTGTGGCAGAGAGTTCCAGAGATTCACCACTCTCTGTGTGAAAAAAGTTCTCCTCATCTCAGTTTTAAAGGATTTCCCCCTTATCCTTAAGCTGTGACCCCTTGTCCTGGACTTCCCCAACATCGGGAACAATCTTCCTGCATCTAGCCTGTCCAACCCCTTAAGAATTTTGTAAGTTTCTATAAGATCCCCTCTCAATCTCCTAAATTCTAGAGAGTATAAACCAAGTCTATCCAGTCTTTCTTCATAAGACAGTCCTGACATCCCAGGAATCAGTATGGTGAACCTTCTCTGCACTCCCTCTATGGCAATAATGTCCTTCCTCAGATTTGGAGACCAAAAACTGCACGCAATACTCCAGGTGTGGTCTCACCAAGACCCTGTACAACTGCAGTAGAACCTCCCTGCTCCTATACTCAAATCCTCTTGCTATGAAAGCCAACATACCATTCGCTTTCTTTACTGCCTGCTGCACCTGCATGCCTACCTTCAATGACTGGTGTACCATGACACCCAGGTCTCGCTGCATCTCCCCCTTTCCCAATCGGCCACCGTTTAGATAATGCTTTCGCGTTTTTGCCACCAAAATGGACATCTTCAGCCCCACCCTCTCCCCTACACACAGGGGTGGCCAAAGATAAGGGTGGTGGGTGTGAAATGCAGCCAGAATGCAAGGAGCAGCCCCTTTAGGTATTGCAGCTTCACACACTGCATATACACGTGGTACACACACTCTTCCAGCCCGCATAGTGGCAGGCGGCTGGCGAGTCAGTGAACTGCGAGAGAAACAGGTTCCCATTGGCCTCAGATTCCCAGAGTAAATACAAAACATGGGGAAGCAGGATTTAGTTACTATGCAACAAATAGCTGGAATAAACTTCCGGAAGATTTAAGACTTGCCCCAACTTTGACCACTTTTAAAATAAGACTGAAAACTTTTATGTTTACTTTAGCTTTCAGCTAAATCTTAACTACATTGCACTTTTAACTTTTGCACTTTTTATAATGCATTTTTAATTTTGCTTTTCTTTTCTTTTAGTTCTATTTTATATCATTTTATTATTTCATTTTATTGTATGACATGTTTTTGTGTGAAGCACTTCGAGTCTGCCTCGTGTATGAAATATGCTATATAAATAAAGTTGCCTTGCCTTGCCTCTCCTCACCATCAGAGACCTCTACCCCGTACAGACCCACCCTGACACCTCCCCCCCCCCCCCCCCCCCCCGCTGGGCCTTGGCTCGCCACTGTGAACCAAGACACAGTTTGCAAGTTTTACGATAAGTGACAATAAACTAAACGCAATCTCAACTCAAATTAGGTGATCCCTTGGGCATACTTTGCAGGGGGAGTAAATACCAGGAGTAGTCGATTAGATCAGAGATACAGCGTGGAAATAGGCCCTTCGGCCCATTGAGTCGCTGCTAACCAGCGATCCCCGCACACTAACACCATCCTACACACACTAGGGACAATCTTACATTGATACCAAGCCAATTAATTCACAAGGTTACACAAAAAAGCTGGAGAAACTCAGCGGGTGCAGCAGCATCTAGATGCTGCTGCACCCGCTGAGTTTCTCCAGCTTTTTTGTGTAACCTTCGATTCTCCAGCATCTGCAGTTCCCTCTTAAACAATTAATTCACAAACCTGCACGTCTTTGGAGTGTGGGAGGAAACCGGAGAAAAACCTACGCGGTCACGGAGAGAACGTGCAAACTCCGTACAGACAGCACCCGTAGTCGGGATCGAACCCGGGTCTCGGGCGCTGTGAGGCAGCAACTCTACCGCTGCGCCACCGTGCCACTCAAGCAGAGGCGATGAGGCCCCCAGACCTCGAATGAGAGAGGAAGCGTCGAGCCTCAGTTGGAATTGGAGCTGATTGTTCCTGTTCCAGCTCTTTAAGGAGTTCACTGTCTAAACACCTTCTGGAAAGCCACAGATTGGAAAATCAATGTGGTGCAGAGTATCAACAATAAACCACAGCCACTCTTCCTGCGCTGGGCTGGGCTGGGGGGTCCCTGGAGGCAGGCCCTGTATCTGTTGTCAGGAGGAGAGTGTTTATAGTTTAGTTTAGAGATACAGCGTGGAAACAGGCCCTTCAGCCCACTGAGTCCGTGCCGACCAGCGATCCCCGCACACTAACACTATCCTACACACACTTACAAAATTCTTAAGGGAGTGCAGAGAAGGTTCACCAGACTGATTCCTGGGATGTCAGGACTGTCTTATGAAGAAAGACTGGATAGACTTGGTTTATACTCTCTAGAATTTAGGAGATTGAGAGGGGATCTTATAGAAACTTACAAAAATCTTAAGGGGTTGGACACGCTAGATGCAGGAAGATTGTTCTCGATGTTAGGGAAGTCCAGGACAAGGGGTCACAGCTTAAGGATAAGGGGGAAATCCTTTAAAACCGAGATGAGAAGAACTTTTTTCACACAGAGAGTGGTGAATCTCTGGAACTCTCTGCCGCAGAGGGTAGTTGAGGCCAGTTCATTGGCTATATTTAAGAGGGAGTTAGATGTGGCCCTTGTGGCTAAGGGGATCAGGGGGTATGGAGAGAAGGCAGGTACGGGATACTGAGTTGGATGATCAGCCATGATCATATTGAATGGCGGTGCAGGCTCGAAGGGCCGAATGGCCTACTCCTGCACCTAATTTCTATGTTTCTATGTTTCTACTAGGGGACAATTTACAATTTTACCCAAGCCAATTAATCTACAGACCTGCACGTCTTTGGAGTGTGGGAGGAAGCTGGAGCTCTGGGAGAAAACCCACGGGGAGAACGTGCAAACTCCGTACAGACAGCACCCATGGTCAGGATCGAACCTGGGTCTCTGGCGTTGTGGGGCAGCAACTAAACAACGGACAGCAGTTTTTCACAGAGGGTGGTGGGTGTGTGGAACGAGCTGCCAGAGGAGGTAGGTGAGGCTGGGACTATCCCAACGTTTAAGAAACAGTTAGACAGGTACATGGATAGGACAGTGTTTAAGAGGGAACTGCAGATGCTGGAGAATCGAAGGTTACACAGAAAAGCTGGAGAAACTCAGCGGGTGCAGCAGCATCTATGGAGCGAGGGAAATAGGCAACGTTTCAGGCCGAAACCCTTCTTCAGACTGATCGGGGGTGGGGGTGGGTCGGGACAAGAAAGGGAAAAGGAGGAGTAGCCAGAAGGCTGGAGGGTGGGAGGAGATAGTAGGGGAGCTGAGGAAGGGGAGGAGACAGCAAGGACTAACAGAATTGGGAGAATTCGATGTTCATGCCCCCAGGATGCAGACTCCCCAAACGGAATATGAGGTGCTGTTCCTCCAATTTCCGGTGCTGCTCGCTGTGGCCATGGAGGAGACCCAGGACAGAGAGGTCGGAGGCGGAGTGGGAGGGGGAGTTGAAGTGCTGAGCCATCCCCGCACTCGCAACAAGGGCCGAGTCCCCCTAGTCTTCGCCTTTCACCCCACCAGCCGTCACATACAAAAAATAATCCTCCGTCAGTTTCGCCACCTCCAACGTGACCCCACCACTCGCCACATCTTCCCATCTCCCCCCATGTCTGCCTTCCGCAAAGACCGCTCCCTCCATAACTCCCTTGTCAATTCTTCCCTTCCCTCTCGGTCCACCCCCTCCCCGGGCACTTTCCCTTGCGGCCGCAGGAGATGCAACACTTGTCCCTTTACCTCCCCCCTCGACTCCGTTCAAGGACCCAAGCAATCGTTCCAGGTGCGACAGAGGTTTACCTGCATCTCTTCCAACCTCATCTATTGCGTCCGCTGCTCTAGATGTCAGCAGATCTATATCGGTGAGACCAAGCGGAGGTTGGGCGATCGTTTCGCCGAACACCTCCGCTCGGTCCGCAATAACCAAGCTGACCTCCCGGTGGCTCAGCACTTCAACTCCCCCTCCTTCCCAATCCGACCTCTCTGTCCTGGGTCTCCTCCATGGCCACAGCGAGCAGCACCGGAAATTGGAGGAACAGCACCTCATATTCCGTTTGGGGAGTCTACACCCCCGGGGCATGAACATCGAATTCTCCCAATTCTGTTAGTCCTTGCTGTCTCCTCCCCTTCCTCAGCTCCCCTACTATCTCCTCCCACCCTCCAGCCTTCTGGCTACTCCTCCTTTTCCCTTTCTTGTCCCGACCCACCCCCACCCCCGATCAGTCTGAAGAAGGGTTTCGGCCCGAAACGTTGCCTATTTCCCTCGCTCCATAGATGCTGCTGCACCCGCTGAGTTTCTCCAGCTTTTCTGTGTAACATGGATAGGACAGGTTTGGAGGGATATGGACCAAGCAAAGGTGGGCCTGTTTTCACATGGAATCACTCAGTGAGTCTATAACAAGGCTTGAGACTGAAGCAGTGGTGGGGTGGAACTGTCAGCTCAGGCGGGTCCCTGGAGCTTGCGGCTAAGTAGTGGTTCAGGTGGATGTAACTCTCTGGGCTGGTCTCCAGTGTATATATCCACAATCAGCACTGGGACTTGGTGCTCCATGGAGACGGCACTAAGGCAGGCAATCAAGTGTGATGTGCAGCTGCGGGCGGCCGAGACTGCACGGGTGCTGGCCAAGGTACGGAGAAATGCATCGTCCAAGACATGTGGAGGTTTGTCCCTCAACCCTGGACCACAGGCCCACTCACCTGTGTGGGAAGGAACTGCAGATAGACACAGAGTGCTGGAGTAACTCAGCGGGTCAGGCAGCATCTGTGGAGAACATGGATAGGTGACGTTTCACAGAGTGCTGGAGTAACTCAGCGGGTCAGGCAGCATCTGTGGAGAACATGGATAGGTGACGTTTCACAGAGTGCTGGAGTAACTCAGCGGGTCAGGCAGCATCTGTGGAGCTAAGGAAATAGGCAACGTTTCGGGCCGAAACCCATAAGGGTTTCGGCCCAAAACGTTGCCTATTTCCAGAAGGATTTCAGCCCGAAACGTCGCCTATTTCCTTAGCTCCATAGATGCTGCTGCACCATAACTGAGTGGGTCAGGCAGCATCTGTGGAGAACATGGATAGGTGACGTTTCACAGAGTGCTGGAGTAACTCAGCGGGTCAGGCAGCATCTGTGGAGAACATGGATAGGTGACGTTTCACAGAGTGCTGGAGTAACTCAGCGGGTCAGGCAGCATCTGTGGAGAACATGGATAGGTGACGTTTCGGGTCTGAACCCATCTTGAGACTGACTGTAGAGGTTGGGGTGGGGGTTTAAATAAACTGGAGATGATAAAAGACCAGAAAAAAAAATCAGGCCCAGCAACAGATGACCTTAGGAACATAGAAACATAGAAATTAGGTGCAGGAGTAGAGGCCATTCGGCCCTTCGAGCCTGCACCGCCATTCAATATGATCATGGCTGATCATCCAACTCAGTATCCCGTACCTGCCTTCTCTCCATACCGCCTGATCCCCTTAGCCACAAGGGCCACATCTAACTCTCTCTTAAATATAGCCAATGAACTGTGTGGCCTCGACTACCCTCTGCGGCAGAGAGTTCCAGAGATTCACCACTCTCTGTGTGAAAAAAGTTCCTCTCATCTCGGTTTTAAAGGATCTCCCCCTTATCCTTAAGCTGTGACCCCTTGTCCTGGACTTCCCCAACATCGGGAGCAATCTTCCTGCATCTAGCCTGTCCAACCCCTTAAGAATTTTGTAAGTAATTTTGTAAATTAGGAAGGGTTGGAGCCCACAATGGTCCGTTGTTGGCTGGGGAAGGCGTGGTAACAGGAAGGAAACAAGGACGTTATTCTGAGATCATCTGTCGTGGGCTCAGATTTGTTCTTGAAAAGGAACAGATGACGTTTCGAGTCTGAAGAAGGGTCTGGGCCCTCAGCTGATGTTCAAGGTGACTTCCCTCCCCCATTGCTGTGTGGCATGCCCCTATTTATGATTCTCAGGATCCTAAAATCTTTATCAGTCGGGTCTTTCAACATGCCCTGACATTTCCAGAGAACTGGCTCTGACAATTCACACTACTATCACTCACTGTTCAGTTAGTTTAGTGAAGGTCGACACAAAATGCTGGAGGAACTCAGCGGGACAGGCAACATCTCTGGAGAGAAGGAATGGGTGACGTTTCGGGGCGAGACCCTTCTTCAGACCAGCATCAGCAGGTCTCTCCTACACTGTTAGTTTAGTGTAGTTTAGTTCAGAGATACAACATGGAAACAGGCCCTTCTGCCCGCCGAGGCCATGCCGACCAGCTTTCACCCAGCACACTAACACTATCCTACACACACTAGGGACAATTTACATTTACACCAGGCCAATGAACCTACAAAACCTGCACGTCTTTGGAGTGTGGGAGGAAACCGGAGCGCCCGGAGAAAACCCACGCCGGCCACTTGCTACTTGAAGGATGCAGTTCCATGCGACTGAAGACTGAGCCTCTCGTTCTTCATACACAGAGAGCGGAAATAATGTTTCAGCAAGGGCGGCTCGGTGGCGCAGGGGTAGAGCTGCTGCCTCACAGCACCAGGGTCCCAGGTTCGATCCCGACTACGGGCTCTGTCTGTACGGAGTTTGCATGTTCTCCCCGTGACCTGCGTGGGTTTTCTCCGAGATCATCAGTTTCCTCCCACACTCCAAAGACGTGCAGGTTTGTAGGTTAATTGGGGGTGGGGGTGTGTGTGTGTGTGTGTGTGTGTGTGTGTGTGTGTGTGTGTGTGTGTGTGTGTGTGTGTGTGTGTGTGTGTGTGTGTGTGTGTGTGTGTGTGTGTGTGTGTGTATGTATGTGTGTGTGTGTATGTATGTGTGTGTGTGTGTGTGTGTGTGTGTAGTGTGTGTGTGTGTGTGTGAGATAGT
>NC_073406.1:2216797-2221797 GCF_028641065.1 Leucoraja erinaceus | reverse complement strand
CAGCAGTCCCACCTGCCCATCCCCCTCTAAACCTATCCTATCCATGTACCTGTCTAAATGTTTCTGAAACGTTACGATGGACCCAGCCTCAACTACCTCCTCCGGCAGCTCGTTCCATCCACCCAACACGCTCTGTGTGGAAAGGTTGCCCTATTAAATCTTGTTCCTATTAAATCTTTTCCCCTTCACATTAAACCCGTGTTGTCTGGTTCTCGATCCCCTGCTCCAGTTACTCCAGCACTCTGTGAAACGTCACCTATCCATGTTCTCCACAGATGCTGCCTGACCCGCTGAGTTACTCCAGTACTCTGAGTCTTTCTTCGGTGTAAACCAGCATCTGCAGTTCTCTTTAATTAGAATCATAGAGAGATGCAGTGTGGAAACAGGCCCTTCGGCCCAACTTGCCCACACCGGCCAACATGCCCCATCTGCACTAGTCCCACCTGCCTGCGTTTGGCCCATATTCCTCTAAACTTGTCCTATCCATGTTCTTGTCTCAATGTTTCTCCTAACGTTGGGATAGTCCCAGCTACCTCCTCCAGCAGCTCATTCCATACACTCACCACCACCTTTGTGTGAAAAAGTTGCCCCTCAGATTCCTATTGAATCTTTCCCCCTTCATCTTGAACTTATGTCCTCCGGTCCTCGATTCCCCTACTCTGGGCAAGAGACTCTGTGCATCTACCCGATCTATTCCTCTCATGATTTTATACACCTCTATAAGATCACCCCTCATCCTCTTGCGCTCCATGGAATAGAGTCCCAGCCTACTCAACCTCTCCCTGTAGCTCACGCCCTCGAGTCCCGGCAACATCCTCGTATGTGCCCCATGTTGAGGGTCAATAACTGGGAAAGAATTCCCACTTTAATTTAGTTCAGAGATACAGCGTGGAAACAGGCCCTTCTGCCCATCAATGATCCCCACACACTAGTTCTAGCCGAGACGCAGTGGGGACAATTTACAGAAGCCAATTAACCTACAAACCTGCACGTCTTTGGAGTGTGGGAGGAAACCGGAGCTCCTTGAGAAAACCCACGCGGTCACAGGGAGTACGTGCAAACTCCGTACAGACAGCACCCGTAGTCGGGATGGAACCCGCAACCTTGCCGCTGCGACACTGCCGACTCAAATCCTCTTAAACCTTCTCTGGAAGGATCGTTCAGAAACCTGATTACAGAGGGGAATAAATTACACTTTGGAGGATGGGACCACCTTGATTTCATCATCAATTCAGGAGAAAATGGAACAGAAAGAAACAGAATGATATTGGCAGCAGCAGCAGCAGCAGGGTGTGTGTTTGTGGCGGGGTGTTGCGATAATGTCGGAGTGGCAGGTAACAGAATCACAAGTGCAAGCAAGTCTGGAGAACAAGATTAGTGGATCTACACAGCCCTGGCTGCAGGGAATCCGGGATACAGCAGATCCCACCAGCAGGGACCAGCAGGGACACATGGAAACATAGAAATTAGGTGCAGGAGTAGGCCATTCGGCCCTTCAAGCCTGCACCGCCATTCAATATGATCATGGCTGATCATCCAACTCAGTATCCCGTACCTGCCTTGTCTCCATACCCCCTGATCCCCTTAGCCACAAGGGCCACATCTAACTCCCTCTTAAATATAGCCAATGAACTGTGGCCTCAACTACCCTCTGTGGCAGAGAGTTCCAGAGATTCACCACTCTCTGTGTGAAAAAGGTTCTTCTCATCTCGGTTTTAAAGGATTTCCCCCTTATCCTTAAGCTGTGACCCCTTGTCCTGGACTTCCCTAACATCGGGAACAATCTTCCTGCATCTAGCCTGTCCAACCCCTTAAGAATTTTGTAAGTTTCTATAAGATCCCCTGTCAATCTCCTAAATTCTGGAGAGTATAAACCAAGTATATCCAGTCTTTCGTCATAAGACAGTCCTGACATCCCAGGAATCAGTCTGGTGAACCGTCTCTGCACTCCCTCTATGGCAATAATGTCCTTCCTGAGGTGTGGTCTCACCAAGACCCTGTACAACTGCAGTAGAACCTCCCTGCTCCTATACTCAAATCCTCTTGCTATGAAAGCTAACATACCATTCGCTTTCTTTACTGCCTGCTGCACCTGCATGCCTACCTTCAATGACTGGTGTACCATGACACCCAGGTCTCGCTGCATCTCCCCCTTTCCCAATCAGCCACCATTTAGATAATAGTCTGCTTTCCCGTTTTTTGCCACCAAAATGGATAACCTCACATTTATCCACATTATACTGCATCTGCCAAACATTTGCCCACTCACCCAGCCTATCCAAGTCACCTTGCAGTCTCCTAGCATCCTCCTCACAGCTAACACTGCCCCCCAGCTTAGTGTCATCCGCAAACTTGGAGATATTGCCTTCAATTCCCTCATCCAGATCATTAATATATATTGTAAATAGCTGGGGTCCCAGCACTGAGCCTTGCGGTACCCCACTAGTCACTGCCTGCCATTGTGAAAAGGACCCGTTTACTCCTACTCTTTGCTTCCTGTTTGCCCAGCCAGTTCTCTATCCACATCAATACTGAACCCCCAATGCCTTGTGCTTTAACACAGCACAGCAGCAGATCCAACCAGCAGGGACACAGCAGATCCCACCAGCAGGGACCAGCAGGAACCAGGAAACTCACAGACAAAACACTGAGCGTTACCTGTCACATGAAGCTGCACCTCGTCGGCTCCCATGTCACCATCATCTGCAACAGAGCAACAGCCCGTTACCCACAGTTCACACCGACCCGGTACAGAGCCGGCACCAGCCGCTGCTCACCGCTCACGCCCGCTACAGCGGCCACGTTGAAAGCAGCAAACGCCCCGCACGTCATTCACACGGTGAACTGTGAGAGCAGACAGGGTTCACACACACACACACTCTAAACATACACTCTATACACACACACACACACTCTATACACACACACACACACTCTATACACACACACACACTCACACTCTAAACACACACTGTAAACACACACACACACACACACTAAAACATACACTGTAAACACACACACACACTCTAAACACACACACACACACACACTCTAAACACACACACACACACACACTACATACACACACACACACACAAACACACACTGCACACACACACTGTAAACACACACTCTAAACACACACACATAACACACACACACACACACTAAACACACACTCACACACACACACACACTCTAAACACACACACACACACATAAACACACACACACACTCACACTCTATATACACACACACTCACATACACACACGCACACACACACAATGTTTCTGTGCTCTACCGTGTAGGCAACTTTCCTGGATATTTTCAAGAGAGAGCTAGACAGGGCTCTTAAAGATAGCGGAGTCAGGGGATATGGGGAGAAGGCAGGAACGGGGTATTGATTGGGGATGATCAGCCATGATCACATTAAATGGCGGTGCTGGCACGAAGGGCCGAATGGCCTACTCCTGCACCTATTGTCCAGTGTCCATCCTACTCACACTAGGGACAATTTCCAATATTACCGAGGCCAATGAACCTACAAATCTGGTCCCTGGAAGGAAACCGGTCCCGCTGAGTTACTCCAGCATTTTGTGTCTACCTGCGTTTGAAACCAGCATCTGCAGTTCCTTCCGACATAATTAAGGAGCGAGCTGGATTGTATACGACCCTATCTCCTGGCCTCTGTAATTGGCACTCTCTCAGGCACGCCGTGAGGTCCATCCCCCCGCAGTTCATCTCGAAGAAATTACTTTCTCACAACGAAGAAGTTATGCGCAGAATTGATAAATGATATGTTCCAATGAAACGCATTTCATGGTCCAGAAATTTTCCCAATTCAATAAGTATATTGCTTCAATAGACTGGGCCGCCAAAATGGCACGGCAGCCGCTGCCCAGATATCCCACGAGCATTTTATAACAGCTTTCTGCTGCGTCTGAGGAAGGGTCTCGACCCAAAAACGTCACCCGTTCCTTCTCTGCAGAGACGCCGCCTGTCCTGCTGAGTTACTCCAGCATTTTTGCTGCGGCCATCTTCCTGTAAACTCCAGAGTTGAGATGCATTTGATCCTGGAGTCATGGCGACAGTGTGGGGAGTGAGACCCTCCAATCAATCTTACCACTTGAAGACTGAGACGAGGAACAACCTTTTCCACCCAGAGAGTTGCGAATCTGTGGAATTCCCTGCCACAGAGGGCGATGGAGGCCAAATCACTGGATGGATTTAAGAGAGAGTTAGATAGAGCTCTGGGGGCTAGTGGAGTCAAGGGATATGGGGAGAAGGCAGGCACGGGTTATTGATTGTGGATGATCAGCCATGATCACAATGAATGGTAGTGCTGGCTCGAAGGGCCGAATGGCCTCCTCCTGCACCTATCATCCATGTTTCTATGTTAGGGCGCGAGGATTCCCAGCAACATTAAGAGCACGGCTAAACGAATGGACTCAAAATCCCGGAGTAACTCAGCGGGTCAGGCAGCATATCGGGGCAACCTACAGACCTGCACGTCTTTGGAGTGTGGGAGGAAACCGAAGATCTCGGAGAAAACCCACGCGGGTCACGGGGAGAAAACGTGCAAAACTCCGTACAGGCGGTTCCCGTGGTCAGGATGGAACCCGCGTACATTTGGGAGCAGGGCCTCAAGGGTCCTGTCTCGAGGAACCGTGAGTTCTCTCTGAAAAAAGAACCGCTTTAAACCAAACCCTCTGGGGGCTTGTGCAGTGGTCTGGTCTGTCTGTCTGTGGAGTCTGCTGGGGATGGGCCAGGGACTGAACTAGCAGCTGCCTGTCTGTCTGTGTGTGTGTCTGTGTGTATGTGTGTGTGTGTATATGTGTGTGTGTGTGTGTGTGTGTGTGTGTGTGTGTGTGTGTGTGTGTGTGTATATGTGTGTGTGTGTATGTGTGTGTGTGTGTGTGTGTATATGTGTGTGTGTGTGTGTGTGTGTGTGTGTGTGTGTGTGTGTGTGTGTGTGTGTGTGTGTGTGTGTGTGTG
>NC_073406.1:2194297-2209297 GCF_028641065.1 Leucoraja erinaceus | reverse complement strand
AGGCAGCATCTCTGGAGACGAAGGAATGATGGGTGACGTTTCGGGTCGAGACCCTTCTTCAGACTTCCGAAACGCCACCCATTCCTTCTCTCCAGAGATGCCCCCTGTCCTGCTGAGTTTCACCAGCATTTTGTCAGAGCAAACTAGCATCTGCACTTCCTTCCTACACATCGTTAAGTCTGCTCTTAAGGACTCATGACCAGATCCTGACCTCTGTACACAATCGCTTCCCAATTATTCATAATGTTCCCTTTATTCTGCCTCACAGGGAACAGCTCCATCCAAGACCACAAGAATTTGCAGCGAATTGTGGACGCAGCCCAGACCATCACACACACAAACCAACCTCCCCTCCATTGACTCCATCTACACCTCACGCTGCCTCCGCAAGGCCAGCAGCATCATCAAGGGCCAGTCTCACCCCAGCCACTCCCTCTTCTCCCCTCTCCCACCGGGCAAGAGGTACAGAAGTGTGAAAACCAACGCACACACACCTCCAGATTCAGGGACAGTTTCTTCCCGGCTGTTATCAGGCAACTGAACCATCCTATCACCTAGAGAGCAGTGCTGAACTTATACTCTCTAGAATTTAGGAGATTGAGAGGGGATCTTATCAAAACTTACAAAATTCTTAAGGGGTTGGACAGGCTAGATGCAGGAAGATTGTTCCCGATGTTGGGGAAGTCCAGGACAAGGGGTCACAGCTTAAGGATAAGGGGGAAATCCTTTAAAACCGAGATGAGAATAACTTTTTTCACACAGAGAGTGGTGAATCTCTGGGACTCTCTGTAGTTGAGGCCAGTTCATTGGCTATATTTAAGTGGGAGTTAGATGTGGCCCTTGTGGCTAAGGGGATCAGAGGGTATGGAGAGAAGGCAGGTACGGGATACTGAGTTGGATGATCAGCCATGATCATATTGAATGGCGGTGCAGGCTCGAAGGGCCGAATGGCCTCTACTCCTGCACCTATTTTCTATGTTTCTATCTACCTCATCGGTGACCCTCGGACTATCCTTGATCGGACTTTACTCAACTTTATCTTGCACTAAACGGTATACACATTATTCCCTTATCCTGTATCTGTACACTGTGACTGGCCCGATTGTAATCATGTATTGTCTTTCCGCTGACTGGTTAGCGCGCAACAAAAGCTTTTCACTGTACCTCGGTACACGTGACAATAAACTCAATTAAACTTCGCTCCATAGATGCTGCCTCGCCCGCTGAGTTCCTCCAGCATTTTTATCTACCTTCGATTTTTCCAGCATCTGCAGTTCTTTCTTAAACAAAGAATCCATCCATCTCTGCCGTAAAAATATCCGCTGACTTGGCCTCCACAGCCTTCAGTGGCAAAGAATTCCACAGATTCACCACCCAGTGGATAATGAAATTCCTCCCCACTTCCTTCCTGAAGGAACGTCCTTTAATTTTGTGGCTGTGACCTTTGGTTCTAGACTGTCTCGCCCTCTCTCTCTCGCCCTCTCCACATCCACCCTACCCAGGGACTTACAGCGTTCGTTTTACTCTGAAGCAGAGGAGAAGGAAAGTCATAAGACGTTGCGTAAACATGCACGCACGCTCGTCGCTTGGGGAATAAGGACTACAGTTGGCACCATGCCTAACGTGGACAAGCAGCATGCTGGAATGTTGCAGCGATGGTGTGGGGGTGAACTTCCATGGACTACGGAGACTCTACGTTTCACACAGTCGGGAGAATTTGAGGTTAAACATAATTCAGGGGAACAGCAGCTACAACACCTGCATGGTCCACGACCCAACGCCAATGGTTTCGCCAGCTATATTTAAGAGGGAGTTAGATGTGGCCCTTGTGGCTAAGGGGACCAGAGGGTATGGAGAGAAGACAGGTACAGGATACTGAGTTGGATGATCAGCCACCGAAGCATTTAATAAAATTTTACAGAATTGAATTCCATAAATATTATTTTCACTGATCCCCCTGAAGGCACAGTGATTTCAATTTGAAGAACTCCCTCTCTAACAAGTAGTCCATGCTCCAATAATTCTCTTTTGCACTCCTGTGATCATTTTAAATTGAAAACTTCATCATCATTTTTTCAACTAGATTTTCCTGACTCGAATTCGTATTTCCGCCCGGTTTTAGCCACAACTTCTCGTGAAATCTCCTCCAATAATGAACCTATTATGTAAAAGAATATGTGTGTTATGATTGTGTTTATAATTTGTTTGGTTGTTTTGTTGTTTGTCTTTTGCACAAACGTCCGCGAGCATTGCCACTTTCATTTCACTGCACATCTCGTATGTGTATGTGACAAATAAACTTGACCTGCCTTGCTTCACTAAAAAGGTCACAGTGTGTCAGCTTTCTCCTCGTATCTCTCGTCCCGGTGATATTCTGTTTAAGAAGGAACTGCAGATGCTGGAAAATCGAAGGTAGACAAAAGTGCTGGAGAAACTCAGCGGGGGCAGCAGCATCTATGTGGAGCGAAGGAAATAGGCAACGTTTCGGGACGAAACCCGGAAGGGTTTCGGCCCGAAACGTTACCTATTTCCTATAGTGGAGATTGTTCAACTCTTTGCATGGAGCGAAGGAAATAGGCAACGTTTCGGGCCGAAACCCTTCGGGTTATTTCCTATAAAGCCTATTTCCTTTGGGTTTCGGCCCGAAACGTTGCCCTTTTCCTTTGGGTTTCGTCCCGAAACGTTGCCTATTTCCTCCGCTCCACATAGATGCTGCTGCACCCGCTGAGTTTCTCCAGCATTTTTGTCTACCAGTAATATTCTGATGCCTTCACTCCATGATGCATATCCCCTCTTAAAATAGGGACCCACGCCACAGGCCAGGATCGAACCTGCAATCACCAATACATCTCCCTCCTTGTTTATGCAAACTACAATGGTTGGTTCAGTTATTTGAATTTGTGTCTCAAGGTGATTCCATCTTCACCGTCTCCTTGATGGTATCGTATCATGGTCTGGAAGTGCTCTCTATATTGTGTACAGGACTGGGTCAATAGACAACAGGTGCAGGAGTAGGCCATTCGGCCCTTCGAGCCAGCACCGCCATTCAATGTGACCATGGCTGATCATCCCCAATCAGTACCCCGTTCCTGCCTTCTCCCCATATCCCCTGACTCCGCTATATTTAAGAGCCCTATCTAGCTCTCTCTTGAAAGCATCCAGAGAACCTGCCTCCACCGCCCTCTGTGAGGCAGAGAATTCCACAGACTCACCACTCTCTGTTAAAAAAAAAGTGTTTCCTCGTCTCCGTTCTAAATGGCTAACTCCTTATTCTTAAACTGTGGCCCCTGGTTCTGGACTCCCCCAACATCAGGAACATGTTTCCTGCCTCTAGCGTGTCCAAGCCCTTAACAATCTTATATGTTTCAATGAGATCTCCTCTCATCCTTCTCAACTCCAGAGTGTACAAGCCCAGCCGCTCCATTCTCTCAGCATGTGACAGTCCCGCCATCCCAGGAATTAACCTTGTAAACCTACGCTGCACTCCCTCAATAGCAAGACACCCTCTGACACACCATGTAGATAAGATAGTGGTATAACACACAACTGGTGTTGAATGGGTGATGGATGGCCGGTGTGGACTCAGTATTTGTCGACACTCCACAGTTTCAATGCAGGACACCCAACAGCCAAGAACAAATAAGGTATGTACAAGAAGTGTGTGGGAAGGAACTGCAGAAGCTGCTGAGTTTCACCAAAGATAACACACAAAATGCTGGAGGAACTCAGCGGGTCGGGCAGCATCTCTGGAGAAAAGGAATAGGTGACATTTCGGTTCGAGACCCTTCCTTAGACTGAGAGTCAGGGGAGATGGAGGCCTGTAATGTGCGTTTAGTTTAGAGATACAGCATTGAGAGCATCCTTACCAACTGCATCACAGTATGGTATGGCAACTGCTCTGTCTCCGACCGGAAGGCATTGCAGAGGGTGGTGAAAATTGCCCAACGCATCACCGGTTCCTCGCTCCCCTCCATTGAGTCTGTCCAAAGCAAGCGCTGTCTGCGGAGGGCGCTCAGCATCGCCAAGGACTGCTCTCACCCCAACCATGGACTGTTTACCCTCCTACCACCCGGGAGGCGCTACAGGTCTCTCCGTTCCGAACCAGCAGGTCGAGGAACAGCTTCTTCCCGGCGGCTGTCACTCTACTAAACAAACGTACCTCGGTGACTGCCACTCACCACCCACCCCCCCCCCCCCCCCCGACACTTATTATTATTTATTCAAATCGTTTGCTATGTCGCTCTTCAAGGGAGATGCTAAATGCATTTCGTTGTCTCTGTACTGTACACTGACAACGACAATTAAAATTGAATCTGAATCTGAATCTGAATCTGAAACAGGCCCTTCGGCCCAACGAGTCCAGGCTGACCATTGGTCACCCCTCCACACCAGCCCCATTCTATCCCACTTTCTCATCGACTGAATGCACAATCGGAGCAATGTTTGCAGTAGCTAATGGGCCGACAAGCCCCTGGAGACATGGAACTGCAGGTGCTGGTTTACACCAAAGATAACACACAAAGTGCTGGAGTAACTCAGCGGGTCAGGGTCGGGACCCTTCTTCAGACCACGTACCCACATGTCTTTGCCATGTGTGGGGGGAAACCAGAGCACCAGGAGAAAACCCCCCACACACACACACAGTCACAGGGAGAACAGAACCTGCAAACTCCACACAGACAGCACCGGATGTCAGGATCGAACCGAGGTCCCTGGCACTGCGGGGGCAGCAGCACTACCTGCTGCACTGCCATGACGGACAGCATGATAAAGGTGCCTGCTCTGATGCTGCAGCATTCTTGTTATCTGATCACTTCTCCTTAAAAACTCTTCCATATCTGCCGAGCCCAATTTGCTGTGAATAAATCACTGTGAGCAGCCTGTGATTATTCTCCACTGCTGAAGATGCTTGCTGCTTTAATCTTGAATTACACAATTTAAGAGCTTGCTTGCATTTATCACTGACACCCACACCAGCCTGCTTGAGTAGGAGTTTTGTATTGTTGCAACGGACTGGAGCACAGCCAGTTTGTGTATTCCACTCAAACCATTATTCTCTCTTCTCAGATACTCTTTAAAACCATCGGGTGATTTATCACTCTTCCAGTTGTGCTATTATTTTTGTCTCTCCGCTGAGAGTATCTACCTTTTTATAATCCTCCGTCACTTTGACATCAAATATGTAACGTGTCAACCCTGCCCTAACCACCAGTGCTTGCTTGATTGCTACAACTCAGTCTATTCATATGCTTACAAGCCCTGATTACAGCCTCGTACATTTCCCCCTAGCGTTACGTCCTCTATTCTTCCATTCGCCCTTCACTGAGCTCTCCCTATTCCTCATAAGCTCCAGCAGTTAGTTTAGATACATAGAAACATAGAAAATAGGTGCAGGAGGAGGCCATTCGGCCCTTCGAGCCTGCACCACCATTCAATAGGAAATAAGGCCGAAACCCAAAGGAAATAGGCAACGTTTCGGGTCGAAACCCGAAGGGTTTCGGGACGAAACGTTGCCTATTTCCTTCGCTCCATAGATGCTGCTGCACCCGCTGAGTGTTTGGCTGATCATCCAACTCAGTATCCCGTACCTGCCTTCTCTCCATACGTTGCCTATTTCCTTCGCTCCATAGATGCTGCTGCACCCGGGGTCATATGGATACATAGATACATAGAAAATAGGTGCAGGAGTAGGCCATTCGGCCCTTCGAGCCTGCACCGCCATTCAATATGATCATGGCTGATCATACAACTCAGTATCCCATCCCTGCCTTCTCTCCATACCCCCTGATCCCTTTAGCCACAAGGGCCACACATCTAACTCCCTCTTAAATATAGCCAATGAACTGTGTGGCCTCAACTACCTTCACCTATCTTCCTGCAACTAGCCTGTCCCGAAGATTGTTTCCCGATGTTGGGGAAGTCCAGGACAAGGGGTCACAGCTTAAGGATAAGGGGGAAATCCTTTAAAACCGAGATGAGAAGAACTTTTTTCACACAGAGAGTGGTGAATCTCTGGAACTCTCTGCCACAGAGGGTAGTTGAGGCCACAGTTCATTGGCTATATTTAAGAGGGAGTTAGATGTGGCCCTTGTGGCTAAAGGGATCAGGGGGTATGGAGAGAAGGCAGGTACGGGATACTGAGTTGGATGATCAGCCATGATCATATTGAATGGCGGTGCAGGCTCGAAGGGCCGAATGGCCTACTCCTGCACCTAATTTCTATGTATCTATGTATCCATATGACCCCGGGTGCAGCAGCATCTATGGAGCGAAGGAAATAGGCAACGTTTCGTCCCGAAACCCTTTGGGTTTCGACCCGAAACGTTGCCTATTTCCTTTGGGTTTCGGCCCTATTTCCTATTGAATGGCGGTGCAGGCTCGAACACTACACTAC
Source organism: Leucoraja erinaceus (assembly GCF_028641065.1). Taxonomy (NCBI): domain Eukaryota; kingdom Metazoa; phylum Chordata; class Chondrichthyes; order Rajiformes; family Rajidae; genus Leucoraja; species Leucoraja erinaceus. The sequence continues at coordinate 2,202,903 of NC_073406.1, read as the reverse complement.
ACCCTGGGGACAATTTACAATATTTACCAATGCCAATTCACCTACAAACCTGTACGCCTTTGGAGCGTGGGAGGAAACCGGAGAAATATCACGCAGGTCACGGGGAGAACGTACAAACTCCGCACAGACAGCACCTGTAGCCAGTATCGAACCCGGGTCTCCAACGCTGTGAGGCAGCATCCCATCTGACCAATCTCTGCCTTAAATTTCAGTTCAGTTCCAACCTTTCCTAAATGTTTTGTTCATCCGCATCCCATCTGACCACTGCCAGTGCATTAGTTTCTCTGAAGTTGACATCTATCCTTCTAACTATGTCATGTTTCGATGTTTCGACCCGAAACATCACCCATTCCTTCTCTCCAGAGACGCTGCCTGTCCCGCTGAGTTACTCCAGCATTTTGTGTCTATCCCCGTTCCTGCTTTCTCCACATATCCCTTGATTCTGTTCGCCTAAAGAGCCGTATCTAAATCCTTCTTGAATACCACACTCCAGGTTTGTAGGTCAATTGGCTTGGTATAAATGTAACATAGTCCCCTAGTGTGCGGGGATCGCTGGTCGGTACGGACTCAGTGGGCCGAAGGGCCTGTTTCAGCCCTGGATCTCCAAACCAAACATTTTCTGACCCAGAGTCGCCACCGTAGCCCTGTGTGTTTCCTCGATGCTTGCTTGTCCCACATGGCTTCCAGCCAGTCTGAAGAAGGGTCTCCTCCCGTTAGACCCGACCTCAAACAGCACGCACACCCCCATCCACATTAACGGGACGGAGGTGGAACGTGTTTCTAGCTTCAGGGTCCTGGGAGTCAACATCTCCGATGACCTCTCTTGGACCCACAATACCTCTACTCTGATCAAGAAGGCTCACCAGCGTCTCTTCTTCCTGAGGAGACTGAAGAAGGTCCATCTGTCTCCTCAGATCCTGGTGAACTTCTACCGCTGCACCATCGAGAGCATCCTTACCAACTGCATCACAGTATGGTATGGCAACTGCTCTGTCTCCGACCGGAAGGCATTGCAGAGGGTGGTGAAAATTGCCCAACGCATCACCGGTTCCTCGCCTCCCCTCCATTGAGTCTGTCCAAAGCAAGCGCTGTCTGCGGAGGGCGCTCAGCATCGCCAATGACTGCTCTCACCCCAACCATGGACTGTTTACCCTCCTACCATCCGGGAGGCGCTACAGGTCTCTCCGTTGCCGAACCAGCAGGTCGAGGAACAGCTTCTTTCCGGCGGCTGTCACTCTACTCAACAACGTACCTCGGTGACTGCCAATCACCACCCCGCCCCGGACACTTATAATTTTTTTTATTCAAATCGTTTGCTATGTCGCTCTTCCAGGGAGATGCTAAATGCATTTCGTTGTCTCTGTACTGTACACTGACAATGACAATTAAAATTGAATCTGAATCTGAATCTGAAATGACCCCTGGTCATCCTGACCACGCCAGTCTGTAATTCACCAGATTGGTGGAATAAGAGTTGCTAAATCTAGATTTGTATTAACGGGATGAGTGAGGATTTAGCAGAGATCCAACAGTCAGTGTTTAACGCTTTGAGAGGATAAATAGAAAAAGATTACGTTGACCAAGTGGTGACTCCAGGATTGGAGGGAAGGGCTGGGTTTTAAGTGGATATAAAGAGACCAAGATTCTCATTGAAACGTCAACTCCACAGATTCTGCCTGACGCCCAAATTACTCCAGCACTTTGTGCCTTTGCTCCAGATTCCAGCATCTGCAGTTCCTTATGCCTTTGTCTCCATCTTGTTTGAAATGTTGACTGAAGATTGTACCATTCCCTTTGTGGTCCGCCGTGAATCCTCACAGCAAAGCACATTCACTGTTTAAGAAGGAACTGCAGATGCTGGAGAATCGAATGTTACACAAAAAAGCTGGAGAAACTCAGCGGGTGCAGCAGCATCTATGGAGCGAAGGAAATAGGCAACGTTTCGGGCCGACACGTTGTCTATTTCCTTCGCTCCATAGATGCTGCTGCACCCGCTGAGTTTCTCCAGCTTTTTTGTGTAATCTCTGGATATGTTGCTGCCTGCCCCGCTGAGTTACTCCAGCATGTTGTATCTATCTTCAGTGTAAACCAGCATCTGCAGTTCCTTCTCCACAGATCTCCCCTGTACATTTCCACAAACAGAGAGCAGTGCTGAACTACTAACTACCTCATTGGAGATCCTCGGACTATCTTTGATCGGACTTTACCTTGCACTAAACGCTATTCCCTCATCATGTATCTGTACACTGTGGACGGCTCGATTGTAACCATGTGTTGTCTTTCCACTGACTGGTTAGCACGCAACAACAGCTTTTCACTGTACCTCAGTACACGTGACAATAAACTAAACTGAACTGTCAAGTGGGATTTACAAATTAGCACGGCACAGATGAATCAGTAATTACTTTTTCAATTTCTAATCCTGAAGAAAATTTAGATGGAGGTCACCCGAGTTGACATCGAGAGGGAATTAGACGTCTTGCGTGGGCGAGACACATTATTTCCCTACTAAAAGCATGGAAGGATTCATGGATTATAACCCTCGATGTAATCCACAGTGAAAGATTCAGCCTCGGCAGAACGGATCAAATTCACAATCAGCCAACTCCCACAGCAAGCGCCCAAACCAGGCGACCATCCATTCGCACGCGAGATCCACAATCACATATTACAATAGACAATAGGTGCAGGGGGGAGGCCATTCGGCCCTTTGACCCAGCACCGCCATTCATTGTGATCATGGCTGATCGTCCCCCTATCAATACTGGAGAAACTCAGCGGGTGAGGCAGCATCTATGTGGAGCGAAGGAAATAGGTGACGTTTCGGGCCGAGACCCATCTTCGAAGGAATAGGTGACATCCTATTCAAAAATGCTGGAGAAACTCAGCGGGTGCAGCAGCATAGAAACATAGAAATTAGGTGCAGGAGTAGAGGCCATTCGGCCCTTCGAGCCTGCACCATTCGCCATTCAATATGATCATGGCTGATCATCCAACTCAGTATCCCGTACCTGCCTTCTCTCCATACCCCCTGATCCCTTTAGCCACAAGGGCCACATCTAACTCCCTCTTAAATATAGCCAATGAACTGTGGCCTCAACTACCCTCTGTGGCAGAGAGTTCCAGAGATTCACCACTCTCTCTGTGTGAAAAAAGTTCTTCTCATCTCGGTTGAAAGAGTTGAACAATCTCCACTATAGGAAATAGGCAACGTTTCGGGACCTACTCCTGCACCTAATTTCTATGTTTCTGTGTTTCTTTGCACGGAGCAAAGGAAATAGACAAAAATGCTGGAGAAACTCAGCGGGTGAGGCAGCATCGATGTGGAGCGAAGGAAATAGGCAACGTTTCGGGACGAAACCCAAAGGGTTTCGGCCCAAAACGTTGCCTATTTCCTATAGTGGAGATTGTTCAACTCTTTGCATGGAGCGAAGGAAATAGGCAAACGTTGCCTATTTCCTTCGCTCCACATAGATGCTGCTGCACCCGCTGAGTTTCTCCAGCATTTTTGTCCACGTAGCTGAGACATGTTGGCTGGTGTGGACAAGTTGGGCCGAAGGGCCTGTTTCCACACTGTGTAAACTCTATGAAAGGCGGACATGGGCCCGCTAATGAATGCACAGATCTCCAGCACGGGATGGACACTGCCTCGACTGCCAGCTAATCCCAGGGAAACTTTACTCCACACAAACCACCTGCATGTCTGGCACTAGCTTTCCCCAGAAAGAAAGAGATTTTTTGTCCTTGAAACATGAAACTCTTTAATTAAAAAGCATTTGAAAACGGAACTGAAAATTAAGTCTTCCTTTGTATTATTGACTTTGGAAAGCAGTGGCGATGAATCCACTACTGCAGAATATTAAGCAGGGTTATTTATTGCACAAAGCTGCCATTTGCCCCAAACTCCCCGAAACAACCTCCGTTTAGAACATGCGGGCGGAAATCAGAAGCCAACGCAATTCTCGTAATTGGAGTCGGCGTTTATCGGCTCGTTACAGCGTCGCGAGGAATCCGATACACCTTCCCTGGTTACGATGGGAAGCAACGCGTTCAGTTGCTGGGTAGGTGGCGGAAGGAACTGCAGATGCTGGTTTAAACCGAAGATAGACGCAAAACGCCGGAGTAACTCAGCGGGACAGGCAGCGTCTCTGGAGAGAAGGGATGGGTGACGTTTCGGGTCGAGACCCTTCTTCAGACAAGGGTCTCGACCCAAAACGTCACCCTTTCCTGCTGAGCTACTCCAGCTTTTTGTTACTGAGTAGGACAATCTAGTTTATTGTCACGTGTACCGAGGTACAGTGAAAAGCTGTTGTTGCGTGCTAACCAGTCAGCGGAAAGACAATACATGATTACAATCGAACCATTTACAGTGTATAGATACATGATATGGGAATAAAGGTCAGTGTCAGGAAAAGCCAGCAAAGTCCGATCAAAGATAGTCCACGTGTTTAAGAAAGAACTGCAGATGCTGGAAAAATTGAAGGCAGATAAAAATGCTGAAGAGACTCAGCGGGTGAGGCAACATCTATGGAGCGAAGGAAATAGGCGATAGTCCGAGGGTCACCAATGAGGTAGATAGTAGTTCAGCACCGCTCTCTGGTTGTGATAGGATGATTCAGTCGCCTGATAACAGCTGAGAAGAAACTGTCCCTGAATCTGGAGGTGTGCGTTCTTTACATAGAAGTGTGAAATCACACACCTCCAGATTCAGGGACAGTCCCATATTGTACCACACACTGCTTGAGGCCAGCTGAGAGTTGTGAAACCCAGCCCAGCCCATCACACAAACCAACCTCCCTTCCTTTCAAGATCTGAAGAAGGGTTTTGGCCCGAAACGTTGCCCATTTCCTTCGCTCCATAGATGCTGCATCACCCCCTGAGTCTCCCTTCCCTTGAGTCCATCTACACCTCACGCTGCCTCGGCAAGGCCAGCAGCATCGTCAAGGACCAGTCTCACCCCCGGCCACTCCCTCTTCTCCCCTCTCCCATCGGGCAAGAGGTACAGAAGTGTGAAAACAAACGCACACACCTCCAGATTCAGGGACAGTTTCTTCCCAGCTGTTATCAGGCAACTGAACCATCCCACCACCAACTAGAGAGCGGTCCTGAGATACTATCTACCTCATTGGTGACCCTCGGACTATCCTTGATCGGACTTTACTGGCTTTACCTTGCGCTAAACCTTATTCCATTATCACTGCGAAAGGCTCGATTGTAATCATGTATTGTCTTTCTGCTGACTAGTTAGCGCGCAACAAAAGCTTTTCACTGTACCTCGGCACACGTGACAACAAACTGGAACCGTATGGGTACAGGGGACACAAGCAGGCGTTTTCAAATGTGTTTGGCCAGTTCAGGCATGGTTGCTCTGTAATCACTGGCTGCCTGGTGTAAGTGTACTTCAGATAATAACACATCATTACTGAGTGGCTGTGTTGGAGTCGGGAAAGACACACGGCTGCCGAAGGGACTGGTTCAATGGCATGAAATTGCCCAGAGCCAGCACATCATTTAAAATGAAACGCTAACTCCAACGTTTCATTTGTACAGAGAGATGTCGGTGAAGGAATAGTGATAGGTCTGATGTCACTCCAGCATTGTGTTACTCCTAATGTTACTACAGTGATAGTTACTCCAGCACTGTGTGTGTGTGTGTGTGCGTGCGTGCGTGTGTGTGTGTGCGTGTGTGTGTGCGTGTGTGTGCGCATGTGTGTGTGTGTGTGTGCGCGCGTGTGTGTGTGTGCACGTGTGTGCGTGTGTGTGTGCGCGTGCGTGGTGTGTGTGTGCGCGTGCACGTGTGTGTGTGTGCGCATGTGTGTGTGTGTGCGAGTGTGCATGTGTGTGTGTGCACGTTTGTGCATGTGTGTGTGTGCGCGCGCGAGTGTGTGTGTGAGCGTGTGTGTGCGTGCAGGTGTGTGTGTGCGCGCGCGTGTGTGTGCGCAGATGTGTGCGCGCGAGTGTGTGTGTGTGCGCGTGTGTGCGCAGATGTGTGTGCATGTGTGTGTGTTCACGTACGTGTGTGTGTGCGTGCGTGCGCGCGCGCAGATGTGTGTGCACGTGCGTGCATGTGTGTGTTTTCAAGTGGTATGGATTGTGGTTGCTGTGTTGGAGTAGGTGGCCTGGATAGAGTGGATGTGGAGAGGATGTTTCCACTAGTGGGAGAGTCTAGGATCAGAGGGCACAGCCTCAGAATTAAAGGACGTTCTGTTGGTAAGGAGATGAGGAGGAATTTCTTCGGTCAGAGGGTGGTAAATCCGTGGGATTCTTTGCTGCGGGTTCAGAGGGATCTGGGCCAAATGCAGGCAAGTGGAACTAGAGTAGATGGGGCATGTTGGCCGGTATGGGCAAGTTGGGCCGAAGGGCCTGATGCCACTGTGTCGTTCCGTGACCAGCATGTCTTTGGGATGCGGGAGGAAACCGGAGCACCCGGAGGAAACCCCCGTGGTCACAGGGAGAACGTGCAAACTCCACACAGACAGAACCCGAGGCTGGCGGGGCACGTTATCTGCGGGATTAATTTGAAGGTGAAGAGTTGATATAATACCAGCAGCTGAGTCTCACAAGTTAATTTCCGGGTGAGGATGTATGTATGTATGCGGCAGAGGTTTCACAGCCAGACAAAGAACAAGCCAGATCACACTTCAAACAGCAATGGACAATGCAACAATGACTGCTCGCTGTTGCTGCATCTGAGCATGGACACTGCACAAAGCCCCGATTGATCGCATCGTCCAAACAAACACTTCTTTCTAGAATATCGCCAACACGAGCATCTTCCGCAGAGTCTCTTGTGTACCGACAGAAATCCCAACCACTCGGTGGGAATAACACAGTATAACTCCGGCAATATCCCTCCTGGGATCAATAACGTTCTCTCGTATCGTATCAGGAAGGCTGGCTCCGTCCTGGAGTTGGATTGATGGGAGGTTGGTCTTGGAGGGGAGGATGCTCCTCAAACTGTGGAGCATCACGGGGACAATACAGCTCACACCCCCTCCACGACACACTGGTCAACTTGAGGAGCACCTTCAGCAACAGACTGGTTCCACCAAGATGCAGCACAGAACCCCACAGGAGATCCTTCTTCCCTGTGGCTATCAAACTGTACAACTCCACCCCCCCCCTTCTGTCGTGGGGTAGACTGAGACTGAGACTCACTCCCCACTCACTCACTTGGACAACCCCAATCCTTTAATTACATTTCATTTGTCAGGGGTGATGGGGAGAAGGCAGGAGAATGGGGTTAGGAGGGAGAGATAGATCAGGCATGATTGAATAGCATAGTAGACTTGATGGGCTGAATGGCCTTAATCTGCTCTGATCACTTGTGACCTTATGTACTCCACTAACAGACCTTAAGCTGACTACATGTGTAAGGAGGAACTGCAGATGCTGGTTTAAACCATGGACTGACACATAAAGCTGGAGTAACTCAGCGGGACAGGCAGCATCTCTGGAGAGAAGGAATGGGTGATAATAGACAATAGACAATAGGTGCAGGAGTAGGCCATTCGGCCCTTCAAGCCAGCACCGCCATTCACTGTGATCATGGCTGATCATCCCCAATCAGTACCCCAGTTCCTGCCTTCTCCCCATATCCCCTGACTCCGCTATCTTTAAGAGCCCTATCTAGGTCTCTCTTGAAAGTATCCAGAGAACCGGCCTCCGAGGCAGAGAATTCCACAGACTTCCACAGTGTTTCCTCATCTCCGTTCTAAATGGCTTACTCCTTATTCTTAAACTGTGTGTGGCCCCTGGTTCTGGACTCCCCCCAACATCGGGAACATGTTTCCTGCCTCTAGCGTGTCTAAACCCTTAACAATCTTATATGTTTCAATGAGATCCCCTCTAATCCTTCTAAACTCCAGAGTGTACAAGCCCAGCCGCTCCATTCTCTCGGCATATGACAGTCCCGCCATCCCGGGAATTAACCTGGTAAACCTACGCTGCACTCCCTCAATAGCAAGAATGTCCTTCCTCAAATTAGGGGACCAAAACTGCACACAATACTCCAGGTTTGGTCTCACCAGGGCCCTGTACAACTGCAGAAGGACCTCTTTGCTCTGGGTCCTGATGTTTCGGGGTTGAGTCTGAAGAAGGGTCTCTCCAGAGATGCTGCCCGTCCCGCTGAGTGACTCCGGCATTTTGTGTCTCCCTGCAAGCTGCCTACAGTTTATAGTTGTGCTGGCTTCCTGTCGGGAGGGGAGGGGGGGGGAGAGGAAAGGAATCTCTGCTCCCTTTTGACCCTCAGCAAACTGCAATTTAATTTGTGGTTTCCTTTTCCGAACACTTTCCCACAAGCAGGAAGCGAGAGGAGGAGTTAGGCTAGCAGCCAACACACATTCCGCAAACATCCTCGATCCAGCAGTCCTGTGTCTCCCCCCCCCCCCCCCCCCCCCCCCCCAACCCCACCCCCACACACACCAAACTGGGAACCACAGTGGCCACTGGAGAAAGCCAAGTGCCTGCCACAGGACAGGAAAGGGAGGGATAGAGTGGATGTGGAGGAGATGGTCCCACTAAAGATAGACACAAAAAACATAGAAACATAGAAAATAGGTGAAGGAGTAGGCCATTCGGCCCTTCTATTCTATAGGCGAAGAAAA